>NC_084815.1:3961055-4261055 GCF_963583255.1 Pyrus communis | reverse complement strand
GACACAAAGCCCTTCAACAAGGAAAATTTCAAGCGTAAATGCGAAGCTTGTGGAAACCCAAAGCGAATGTATTTATCATGGATTTGGAGAGCGATAGATTCGCGTTTGAAATTAACACGAAGCAAGAGATGACTGTGATCCAACCGGGGGCGGTCCATGGCTGTATAAGAAGCAATATTTATTGGTACTGGAAGAGGCAGATAAATCGAATGTGCTGTTATCCTATCATGACTTTTGGGTTCAGATTAAAGGACTTCCGATTTGTTACATAACGAGACAAATGGGTAAACTTCTCGACAACCACTTGGGGGAGTACATTTTATCGGACCAAAGTTGAAAGGAGGAGCAATATGGGAGCATTCTCAGAATCAGGGTTCGCATTTACACGTCCCTATTGAAGATGTTGTTATACTGGACCAAGACCGAGTTCAACCTGGGCCTGGGACTATGATCGTTACTAGAGGCTCGAGAAAAGAGGCCAACCAAATGCAATCCAGAATGGAGCTAGAAAAGGTTGTTGTACATGAGGAAGGGATGGGAACACAAGAAGGGCAGTGGGGAAAGCAAGTTTTGGGAGGGGACACAACTGAATGGTCGTTAGGATTCGACCCTTTTAATTTGGCCCTTTTATATATGGCAGTCAGGCATATGTACAGAGAATAAATAGACGGGGTGGGGGTACTACATACACTGCTCGAAGGAGACAAAGAAGAGTATAACGGAAACTCCCTGAGTTGGGGAAGAGAAGTGAACGAGAAGTGGGTGATAATTGTAATAGGCATGAACCCAAGCGAAGGTCTGTGCTGTATTCTTTTATGAATTCTACAACGGCGAAGGGTGACGAGTATCAGCCCCGCCAACACCAATGAGTTGTGTAAGCTGGAATTGTCGGGGGCTTGGGAACCATCGAGCAATTCGTGCACTGAAGAGACTAGTTCTCTCAAAAGATCCCAATGTGATTTTTCTATGTGAAACAAAAAGCTTAGTGGAGTATATGGAGAGATTAAAATCACAATTAAAGTTTGATTTTATTTTTACGATACCTAGTAGAAGACGTTCGGGAGGTTTATGTGTGGTGTGAATGAGGAACTCCTCCTTCCATTTTCTAATGAGGAGATAAAGTTTGCTTTGTTTCAAAATGCATCATATGAAAGCTCCAGGACCGGATGGAATGTCTCCATGTTTCTATCAAAAGCAGTGGGCAATTGTTGGCGAGGACGTTTGCAATGGGGTAAGATCGTTACTATCTTCCGGAGTTATGTTGTGGAAATTAAATTACACTCATATCACTTTAATTCCTAAGAACAAAGATCCTACTGTGATGATAGAAATGCACCCAATTAGCTTGTGCAATGTAATTTATAAAGTCTACTCTAAAGTGCTTACCAACTGTTTGAAACGGATTTTGCCATCTCCATCACAAAGTGCTTTTGTTCCATGAAGATTAATCTAAGATAACAACATGGTTGCATCTGAAATTGCCCATTATATGCATAAGAAATCCAGTGGTTGGGATAAAATTATGGCACTGAAATTGGATATTAGTAAGGCCTACGATCTTATAGAATGGAGTTTTTTAGAGCAAATGATGAGAAAACTAGGTTTCGCCGAGGCATGAATCAATCTAATCATGATGTGTGTTACAACAATGTTGTATTCATTTAAATTAAATGGGCAGCCCATGGGATATGTTCATCCAGAAAGAGGAATTCGACAAGGTGATCCCCTTTCACCATTTTTGTTCGTCTTATATGTGGAGGGTTTATTATCACTGTTTGATGCATGGGAGAGAACGGGAAGAATTAGAAGGGTTAAAGTTTGTAAAGAGGCGCCAAGTGTGCACCACTTACTATTTGCATACGATAGTTTCATATTTGCTTGGGGCACTCTTCAGGAGTGAATCCAAGTGAAACAATTATTAAAACATATAAAGAAGCATCTGGCCAAGCTATTAACCACTTGAAGAGTTGTGTGGCGTTCAATGGAAACCTTACTGATTATGATGGACAACTACTAACGAATTGCTTGGGCATGGCCCGAGTGAAATACCACGATCGTTATTTGGGGCTTTCGGTCTTTGTGGGGAAGAAGAAGAAAGAAGCGTTTGCCTACATTAAGGATAGACTATGGAAAAAGCTTAATGGTTGGCGAGGGAGTCTTTTGAGTAGTGCAGGAAAAGAAATTTTGATCAAGAGCGTTGCTCGAGTGGTGCCATTGTACACTATGCAAACATTTTTGTTACCAAAGTCTCTTTGTGATGAATTGAATCAAATGGTAGCAAAATTTTGGTGGGGGTGACAACAAGGTCGAAGGAGAATACATTGGATTCGTTGGAGAAAACTATGTAAGCCAAAAAGAGGTGGGCTGGGTTTCAAGGATCTTTATACTTTCAATCTTGCGTTGTTAGCAAAGTAGGGATGGAGGCTCTTACAACAACCATCGTCATTTGCAGCACGGCTCTTTAAGTCTAAGTACTACCCTCAAACCGATTTCTTATCTGCCCAGGTTAAACCGAATTCGTCATTTTGTTGGCGCAACATTACTGATGCCCGTACTGTAATCCGTAAGGGTGCACGGTGGAGGGTTGGAGATGGTTCAAAAATTTGCATATGGGGAGATAGTTGGCTGCCCAGACATAATTTTTTTAAGTTCTTAGTCCCATACCAATGAGAATGGATTGTTGGAAATTATATATTGTAATATATAATTTTAATAATTGAATGAAAAATATTGTTAACCAATTTCTTGGAAAGGTTATGTTGTTTAGGTGTATTTCTTAATAAGTGATGTATACTTATAGATGAAAAGTTACATCTCTTTAATAAGTAAAAATTGGATTCTATTTAAACCCATGAAACCATTGGTATTAAAGATAGAAAAATTAGAGTTAATTTTTACTCTTGAGAAATAGGGTTTCCCCACTTTGTTTCTCTCATGCTTCGTAAGTCAAATTCCGAGTCGTGTCTCGAGAGTATGGAATATATAAAGTTCGCCAGAGTTCGAAGATTGAAGTGCTTTGACTTCGGATTATAAATTGTTGAATCCTGGGAGATAGACACCTACTGAACTACAAGCACAAGAGTAGGGGCGAAATTCTGTCTTTAGGACATTGCATTTATGCAAGCCTCAATCTCCAAGTTTGTCAGTTTTTCTAACTTTCTCTTTAGTTGTTTATATTAATCTCATATATAATTGATGTTGTGAATTTTTTTTTATGATTATTATCATTAGATTTATATTGTTATTTTTCATATTTTCTAATATTGCTCCAACAATCTAAAGACATAATTTTTTTATTTCTATGGAACAATCGGAAATATGAATGTTCTTGATTCTCATATTGAGAGTTTAAATATGTGGCTTTAAAAGTCTTGGACAACATATGGTGTTGTATTTGATGTGAAGCCTAGAATTGATGCAATTAAGACTTTAATCTCTGATTTAGTCTTGATGATTGGGTTGGATGATGTTGTGGTATGATACATATGGCACAAAACTTGTGGTTGTATACTGCATATAGGTGAGGGCTTCAAATGATTGTCGATCGAGCGTTTGACAATCAATTGATAAATTTCCAAGTAGTTGACATGCCATTTGGGAAACGATTACATACATTTACTTTGTATATTGTGAATTAGATACGAATGTGTTGGAATGAATCCCTATAATTGATGGGTTGATTTTTTGTCTGAAAAAAAAAATTTCACTATATCTAACTTTATGAAAGGGTTCTCTGGAGAGCCTCCACTGACAAACATGACCCTTCCAAACTATAAGGAAACGGATCATTGACCCCAGTGAGATTTCAAGCAGATGCATAATAAATTTTGGATTTAGTTTGTCCAGAACAATCATGTATTTTCCAAAGTGCATGTGCAGATGCATAGACTATGACGAAAAGACATGATCACTTCGTATGGATCATTTGGCCCTTTTCCAAAGGGTAACCATTCCATCACTGTGATGGTGCCGTTTGGGATTTTGAGTGGCAGTTTGGATTCTAATAAGTTTCATTTGTGTATATTTGGTTTTATGAGTTTTGCTTATTGTATGCATGTATGTTGTCTCACGTTGCTATGAGTTTATCTAACTGAACATGGTTTTCTAACATCTATATATCAATTTCTATGTGGTTTTTCTTGTGCAAATGAAGCTTAATGCTTCTTGGTAGAGTTGCATGCATGAGAATGGCTTTTGATTACGTTGACCTATTTTGATCTGTTGCTTATTTCTTTGAAATTGTGTTGCATATGTGTTTTGTTGAAATGATTATTTCAATTGTAGTAGCTTCTCTAACTAAAGGGGCATTTGGTGTGAAAAGAAAGGTCTGCGGATTTGAACAGACGTATTATATATATGGGTTCCATTTTCCCGTTGTAAGTAACCCTAATAGACACATGAGTTTGAACATACGTGTATTATATATATAGGGTTGTATCTGTTCGAATTGAGCAAGACTGTCTATTCCAAAAGAAAGCACTCCGGCCAGGTTTTATAATTAATATATACGGTTGATTCAGTGACTTTTGGTTCTTTACCAAAAGAGTGGCTGGTATCTTTTGGAAATTGCAAGTTTGGTTCTCATTTTAAGAAATGAAGTATCCAAACCGGGTATCACGTTGTGATAAATTTCTGACTATAGTTCTTGTTTAAGTTCAAGAAACAAAATGTATGAATACCTAGTTGAATGTGAAATAAGTGCTTCTCGTAGAAAGGACTTGAGAGGCTTGAAAGCCTAGAGGGAAGAATAGATAAAGAGAAAATATCTTCATTGGTTCCTTCTTCTTAAGTATGATGAAGGAGTAATTGATAGCAATTGAAAAGCAAGCACAATGTAACGGAATTGTGCGGGTGGCTTAGCTATTTTGAGAAATGGAATGTACTTAAAAAGAATTTAAAAGTAATTTGCTTCTAGAAAGAGATAACGATTACGCTTATAATTGAAGTTTTAAGGTATTGAAAGGTTGGAGATCTTCTAGCAAATACCTTAAATGTGGGAGAAGTCTACTTCCTAGTGTTAGCAAATTACTTACAAAAGTCCCAACATATATATGTGTGTGTGTGTGTGTGTGTATATACATACTTTTGAGGACTTGAAAGTTAGAAAACAACTACTCTTGAATGAAATATAATTTCATAAATGGAAATGCGCACCATTAAAATAGTCAACCTAGTAGTGGATCCAATCATTAAAGGTTAGACTATTGAGTAAGTTGATCATCAAGGGGAATGAGGCTAAAGCCAACATAACTAATGAATTAGCCGAGCGGAAACCTAACTTAGTTGATTGGAGATCCCATGGTCTAAGTTTAATAGGCAAACTGGTTGGGCATGATTCAAAGAAGTTAACACACTATATACCTCATTCCTATGGTGGAAGAAGTGTGTTGTCTGTAGACGTTTTAGGTTGTATATTTATACTTAATGACAGTGATATCTTATATATAAGAGGAATAGAGCAGACTATTCTTAATTAGTGGTCGCCTATGTGAGAGTAGAAGTGGGTCGCTTCTATGAGTATGAGATGGCTAAATTCTCTAAAGCTCTCATGAATCCGGGATTTGTTCAGGACCAAAATGAACACAACCGTATGAACCATAATATATTTAGGATTAGTGATGTGTGTCGCTTATTGTCTCGGTTTACTACTGCGGTGAACAGTTCAAGATTCCATATTCACTGCATCACCAAGTAAATCCGATAAGTATTCACTAGGGTAGGTTCAAGTCCAAAAGACACCTCTCCCGATGCATCTATTGTCCGTCTGTACTCTCAAATTCTTCCTAATTTTTCATTCATGTGGGGGATTGTTGGAAATTATATATTGTAATATATAATTTTAATAATTGAATGAAAAATATTGTTAACCAATTCCTTGGAAAGGTTATGTTGTTTAGGTGTATTCCTTGATAAGTGATGTATACTTATAGATGAAAAGTTACATCTCTTTAATAAGTAGAAATTTGATTCTATTTAAACCCATGAAACCATTGGTATTAAAGATAGAAAAATTAGAGTTAATTTTTACTCTTGAGAAATAGGGTTTCCCCACTTTGTTTCTCTCATGCTTCGTAAGTCAAATTCCGAGTCGTGTCTTGAGAGTATGAAATATATAAAGTTCGCCAGAGTTCGAAGATTGAAGTGCTTTGACTTCGGATTATAGATTGTTGAATCCTGGGAGATAGACGCCTACCGAACTACAAGCACAAGAGTAGGGGCGAAATTCTGTCTTTAGGACATTGCATTTATGCAAGCTTCAATCTCCAAGTTTGTCAGTTTTTCTAACTTTCTCTTTAGTTGTTTATATTAATCTCATATATAATTGATGTTGTGAATTTTTTTTTTATGATTATTATCATTAGATTTATATTGTTATTTTTCATATTTTCTAATATTGCTCCAACATGGATCACAATCCCAAAGTTAGCAGGTTGATTACTGAGGATGGAAGTCCATCGTGGAAAATGGAAGCAATACATAACCTATTTGTCGAGGAAGAGGTAGCACTAATCAAACGCATCCCTCTTAGCATGTTCAATACGGAAGATATCTTAATATGGAATGCGGAGTCAAATGGAAAGTTTACAACGAGGAGTGCATACCATTTGGCACGGTATTCTGGGGAAGTAAACGGGAATGAACCTAGTGGTTCGATAATGGCTGCGGAGGTCAAGTTTTTGTGGAAAGCGATATGAAGAGCTCACTTGCCGGGGAAGGTAAAAATATGTGTGTAAAGATGTTGCATGAATGCATTACCGACAGGGTACAACTTGAGGAAAAAGAAGTTAAATATCCCGACAAGATGTTTGTTTTGTGACGGGGATGTGGAAACGGTTGATCACGTGATGAGGTTCTGTCCCCGTGCGATGGTGGTGTGGTTTTCTAGTCCGCTGGGTATCAGAAGCCAAGGGGATAGGCGACAGAGCTTGATGGAATGGATAACCGCCATTGCAGGTTCGATGTCGAGGGAGAGTTTTGACTTGGTAATGGTTTTAATTTGGTGCATATGGACAGAACGTAATGCAATGTTGTGGTATGGAAAGGCTCTGGAGCCTTCGGAAATGCACTGTAAAGTGCAGACATGGCTACATGAATTCCATAAGTGGCATGGGCCGAGGAAGAACACCAATGTGGTCACTGGCAGCCATGGAAGCCGCCAGAAAATGGGTGGATTAAAAGTAATTTGGAGGAGTGGGGGTAATGATACGGAACGACAAATGGGAGTTCATGGCTGTAGTAGCAATGAGAGCTGAGGGAATTGGTTCTCCATTGTTGGCAGAGATTATGGCAGCAAGGGAAGCAGTGATTTTTTCACAACACCAACGACTACACACGTGGAAGTTGAAGGGGATGCACTGATGGTGACCACGGCACTTCAACATGAGGGCCTAAGGGATTCATCTACTTTTGGGCACATTATTGCAGATACTAGACATATTTTAAATGGTTTTTCTTAGTGCAAGGTTACATTTGGCCGACGCTCGACGAACAAGGTGGCACATAGGTTGGCTAGATTGAGTTTAGTCCTTGATACTCTGATAGTTTGGTTCGAGGAACCTCCTGATGTATGCACCTTATCATGTTTGTACGTATTCAATTTCCTATCAATGAATATCGTACCTTCACTCAAAAAAAAAAAAAACACTTCGAAATGAACTCTTACCCTAATTACAACTCTTCTCATTATCTTTTATTGTCGTTATAATATCATTTAAAAACCATTAAATTTGGAGACCGTTATGAACAATTATCTAACAAATAAAATAATATCCTCGTTATGGAGCAGCAATCAAATGATTTGCACGAAGAAATGTTGTCACATTGTCATTGAATAAAGAATGACTCATCATCGTTAATGTAAGAATCAAACAATACCCCTTTTTTCGCCAACATTTGAAGTAAGAATCATTCTAAATTTGTCATACCGCACTCTTAACATCTCAAGTCCAACATTTGAAGTAACTACGACTACGAGCAAGGATTGGACGCGAACAACTGTCTCTAGCAAAATACTCCATGCACAAGGATTGGAAATTTTTCGAATTCGTTTGAACGATTTGAACATAATGACGGGTTTTTACACGATTGCTAAACAGATTATCATCTGATATAGCCAACATTCTGGTTCCACACAGAACGATCAACAATGTTAAAGCCACCTAAAGAGTTTCCAACAAGAACGACATCAGTTTATAAATATAGCTAACATCGAAAACAAAATAGTAGGCAAGCGAGGGAAATGAGGATGCATAAAGTAGGCGCCTGTTATCTATCATTCAATATAATCCAGAACTATGATACAGTACAGACATACAAGCTCTAATGAGACACCTCCCAAAAAAAACTCACCCGAAAAACAAAACCTGAAAACTATCAGCTACGATACGTGTACACAATCAAATCCCACACCCTGATCTACTGATGCAATATACCTTCAAGTCAACTGTAAATCTTCCACACATGCCATCAGAAAGAAGCAAATATCATCTAAAAATATAAGACAAGGAAATCGTACGTTAGTCCTCAGAAAAATGTCAAATGCAATTACAACAGTCATGAAGGAGCTAAGGCTTTCCACTTACCTAACAATCAAGCAAAATAAAGTGATTTGGTTGGTCCCGTCAGCCAGCTGCAGCTGATTGTCAACCAGATGAGCAGAGACGACTAATGAACAAAAAATTAGTTTGATCATGTCACGAATTCCGATCGCATTTGCTTCAACTCGTATGGACTAGCTTGTTTTCTACGTACTAGGACGCAACTGGCTATAAAACTCAGTGAAGTCAAGCCGAAACAGGAGGAACTTTAAATCAACATGTTGTTGCATGGGTAACTTGGAAATAAAATCCTCAAGCAATGATGAATATTCTTTTGATAGTGTGTCTAAATCTTGTCCCATATTCCGAAGAAATTCACCAGCACGTTGTGTGAGGGCTTTCCTGCCCTCACTAATCCAGGATCCAGGCTCTGAGGACCTATCATTTGATCGCTTTTTTGTTTTACTCTTGTCTCGAGAGGGTAAAGAGGATTCCATGGTTCTGCAATAAACAATCTGAGACATTAGTTTATCAATAAAAGAGAACATAAGAAAAACAAAAGAAACAAGAAATGAGATAGCAGTTTTTTGGTTCACAAACAGTGATCATAGAAAAAGAATAGTACCTTGCTTGCAACTCATTAATCCCTTCAGACAATCGATCTGCATGACTTCGGAATTTCAGTATAAGATCAAACAAGGCAAAGAGTGAATTGTAAAGGGTTTGGGACCGTTCTCCAAGGAGAGATTTCTCCACAATTGAATGGAGGTACTTTTCATGTGCAGCAAGTAGATCATCAAGGTCCTTGGCCACCTCCATTTCGTCCAAGAAATGGGACCAGGACACCTCCAAGACTTCAAACATAATATAGTACTGCAAGTTTGAGACAAAATGATTCATTTCATCCCAAAGAACCTGGCATCGTCTCAGAGTTGAAAGTAACTGCAACTTAACTGCATGGGGAAGCTTCATAAATGAACGAGAGGTGATACAATTTGGCTTCATTGTCTTCCAGATACCAATAAGGGCATGCTCTACTCGCCGAAGCTTCCACAAGAAATTAAAAATTCTTAAATACTTTGTCATCACAGACTCTGTAAAAACAGTATCTAAAGGAACCCTTGCATCATATTCCAATGAAAACACATCCCAGCCCCTATCTCCGGTTCCATGTGGCATCATCTTTACCTTCAACCTATCCAATATGTCACGATCATCATACTGAGCATTAGATGCTCGGATTGCAGTTTCAAGCAATCCAGCTAGCTGAAAAGAGCTTATAGTGTTAGCAGGTTCAGAAAGCTCAGGCCCAACAATATCCATTAGATACTGAACAAAGTCACCCTGTCCAAGGAGTAAATACCGCTTTATTGCAAGACAGTGCTCCTTGAACTTATACTGGTTGTAAATAACATCCAACAAATGCTTATCAACTCTCTTTGCTGCTCCATCCACCAAAGACTCAAGAGCATCACCTTCACCATATCCAAGACCCCATCTTCTTGTCGTGGTACCAGCAGCAGCTGCGGCTTCTGTTGCAGCATCAGCCCAACCACGATCCTCACAACAGACACGAAGGAAATTGATTGACTTGCCTGTCCTCAGGATGCGTTGAGCAAGAGATTGTGAAATAAAAGAAGGAAGCATTCCGGCATGGAGCATGTAACCCTCCCTCCAAAGGGACTCAGCTTTCACTGGCTGGCCCACTACAAAGAATTCTGCAAAAACATCTTCTAACTCCCCTTCCAAAACCCAACTCCTCACCATCTCAAATAGAGGAGAACACACCCTCCGAAGTAAACGTCCCATGAACTCGTGCACCAATGGGTCACCATGCTGGGCATGCAAATGAATAGCCCCAGCCATTGCCCCACCTCTTAAGACCCTACATTTATCAACCAAAACAGCCATCAACCGCATTTTCACCATTGGCTCGGCAAACCAAACAGACAACCTCCTCAGTGAAAGATAATTCCCTGAGCTCGCTGTCTCTGAAACCAAAGGAATCGGATTCATCGACTGTGCTTCAAGCACTGCCAACAACTTATAATAATCGGAGAGCTCATCTTGCAATGCAGCACAAAAGGCCTGCCCAACGGTTCCAACGTCTTCAGATGGAAACCCATCCATACTCTCTGAAATATACCCTTTAACCTTCCTAAACAACCACCCCAATTCACAAAGCTTCCGAACCATAATGCGGGTTGCTCTAGGCACCTTAATCAGATCAGATAAAGCATAACCATCAGCACTACTATCAAACTTCACATACTTTCCATCAATTCCTTGGCAGGCATACAACACATCTCTCACCAAAACCTCTTCAGAAACTTCATTCTCTTCTTTAATCAAATTCACATACTCCCTAAACGCAATTTCGCGAAGATTTTCCGGGTCTTTAGAAACCAACAAAACCCCATTATTCCAACCCTTTTCCTTATTTCCCCTACCCACCAAAACCCTCGATTCCTTCCCCGATTCGGCATCATTAAACCCCAAATTCGGCAACAAAACCGAAGAATCCAACTGTGTCTTGCCATTTTTCCGATCCTCCGATATAATTTTAAGCAAATAAACGACTGCCCATTTGTTATTTACACTCCCCGGTCCGGTTTTCGACGCGAATTTGGTATAAAGGTCGGCAAAAGTGAGAGCTTGCGAGGACTTACCTTGAGTGGCGAGGCGGCGCTTGGTGGACTCGGCTATGGCGGCGGCGTCGGGAGCCACGGACGGATTTAATCGGCTGGAGATCAACCGGAAAGCGTAGCGAAGCGAGCTCTGGAATTCCGGGGTGTTTGGAGTCGGTGGGTGAGATTCGGAATTGGGGTTTTGGGAGCGGAGGCGGATGACGAGCTCTTTGATCAGATCTGCAACTTTTTGCTGGTCTTCTTCCTCCATTGGTGAGAGAGGAAGGTCGAAGTGCGAAGGGGAGAGTGGGGATCTTGCGAGTGTGGGAGTGATTTGGAGAAGGTGAGATTTTTGAGTGTGACTGCAGAGTTTTTGATTTGTTGGGCGCGGAAATGGGGTTTTCTTCTTTTTCGTTTTATTATCGAAAAACACCCTCTTCTTTTTGGGAAACATAAGTGCACATCATCACGAAGACGAATACAAAACTAATAATTATTAAGAATTTTAACGAAAAATTTCTGATACTGTTTATTTTAACGAAAAAATATATTTTTACACTAAAATATCAACTTTGATAATATTCACTTTACCCTTTATTTTGTCCTTATCATTAAAAGTCAAAATTTTCAAGCAATTTTCATTAGTTTTCCTATAATTCTTTCACATTTTTAACAATTTCCAACTAAAACAACAGTGTTATGAATAATTTTTCTAGAATTATTGACTAAAAAAAATTTCTCTAATACTTTGTTTTGCTAGAAAAGCAAATATAGGTCCTGGATTTTGTGGTCAACACTAGTTATAACATTTGCAAGAAAATTTATTTCATAGTAGATATGAGTCTAGAAAATTCGAGTAAAACGCCTATGCAGTCAATGATAAGCTTCGAGTCACCTTGAAGGATCCCTTTGGCCATTGCAAACTTCAAGGCATCTCTTATGCCTTGCCCTCTTCTTCTTGAACCGTTGGAGATGTCTGTTTGGGTTGGAGAGCAAATTTAAGGCCCTTACCTTTATCTTGCACTAACAGGTGGAGATGCTCTTAAAGTAAATGTCTTTGTCAAAAATAATATGCAATAAGATAAGCAAAAGAATACAAGTTAACACATAAGAGGGAGTATCATAAAAGCCCCATGCTTTTTCTTCATTGGAACACCCTCTAAAGGATTGGTTAAACTCCATGTGGATATGGATAAAGAGTAGGAAATGGTCACTTAATATTATCACAGCATATGGCGTTAAGAATTCTTTTAGACCTTGACAAGCTGGGTTTTGTGTTAAATTCGGACCAAGTGCGATTCTCCAACGCTAAAATTTTGGAGTATCTTTTTAGGATTGTAGCTAGCTTAAATTTTTCTATGTACACTGCGTCATATGTAACCTCCTGAAAATGGGGAACAATGTTCATGTTTCATCAGCTTCCAACTAGAAAGGCAAGTCCTTGCCATTGCTCCAAGGAAATTGGGTTCAGTAAATGCTTTTATAGAGGAAAGGAACTACATGTTTAGACCATCTTCAACTTTAGAGTTAAAATCTAAAATTTAGGTTTTAGACTAACCCAATCCTTCTCGAATGGTTGGGCTTAAAATAAGTTTTGGGTTAAAACACAAAATTTGGGCAAATTTAACTCAGAATTCTGTCGAGGGTTAAAATAATGGCCCACCTTAATTTTAAGTTTAAAATTAAATACATTGAATTCAAAGGCTGAGATCAAATATGATCAAATATAATAGTCGAAAAAATATCTAACGACCCAAAATTAAATCCAACGGCTAAAACAATTTACAAATTATTTAAATCAAAATTCACCCAAAAACTCTATAAATACATGTTTCATGGGGTCGGTTTAATGAATTTCAACTTTTATCGGAATCTAAATATTTTTAGGTTAAAATGTTCATAAAATAAATTATGATAATCTACATTAATTTATTTTGAAAAAATGTTATCAAAAAAAAATTATCCTAAATTCATTCTTTAATAGTCTAAGGTTAAAATTTTATGACACACCCCGATCCGGAATGTCCAATAGGACTCCAAATCGAGCTGTGCTGGCCGCCGACACTTGGAAGGTGACGAAGCCATAAAGTGTAGTGATGTAGAAAATGTGAATAAATTTAAACCTAAAAGTACCTAAAGACAAGAGTGCGCTGTGAGTGGGAATGAACTCATTTCACACGCGACGTCAGAGCATAAGTAAAGTACAATAGTGTGGGTACGGATCATACCCTCAGAAGTAGCCACATATACTGAGATTTTCCAAGAATCCTCGTCGATACGAACTTTCAGCAACTAAAACTTGGAGGGGCGAAAAACAAGGGTGAGTGGGCATGAAAATAAAGTTTTGATAAAAACCTTTTGAAAACGTTATAACCTTTCGCTGTAAAACCCGTATAATTTTCCGAAAAATAAAAATACATACATATATATATATATATATATATAAATCAGGCTTGAGAGCAATGAAAGCCAAAGTATGTGCCATGTCAAGTATCTCAATAATAAATATGTAAGCCAGGTGCTGTGAATCAATATAAAATGATATGTCAGCTGGAGTCACTTAACGTGACCTGTATGGCTGAACCTATAGTTCATTAACCAATTCTTGCACATGAGTCGGAATCACCTAATGTGGTCTGTACAATAGGCTAGGTGTAAATAGATACGCTCAAGTGCTATGATCATGTGAAGGCTATGCGAAGTATCGCAAGTCACCTACGAGTCGGAACCACCTAATGTGGTATGTACGACAGGCTGGCACTTGCCTTGGATCCAAGGTGAGCATATGGTGCGGGAGGTGAACGATCATGTGAAGGCTAGGCCCTGGCTTCGGGAGGAGTACTAACACCGGGATGCAGGATAATGAGCACTAAATGCATCTAAATATAACCATACACACTACATTCACTATCATCAATATGCACTTACCTGAAGCTTACCTGGACGTCCACAGTGTTATGCAATAATATGCATATCTATACTAATGCATATACTAAAATGTAATGCGATTGACATGGCATTTAAAAACGTAAATCATTTTAAACCATTTCTGGGAAAATGGAAAACACACACACACACACACATATATATATACATGTATATATAGAAAACCAAAATCCCACTCACCTGGAGTCTGCGCTACAACTCCCTAGCACAAACATTAAGGCGTCACGAACGATTGGCGCCTAGAACAATTATCAAATCATGTCTTAGAATTCTTATCAATAGAACATGTAACTTACATATCCTATTCGGGAAGATCCATAAGTCGGATTCCCAATCCGTAAGTTTCTAATATCCTCAAATATTATGTACTATAACGTATCAAAGTTTAGTGATGATCCAACGGTCGGATCGATGATTGCTATAATAATCGAGTGGCGGACCTTAATGGAACTAGGTTCAAACGATGGAAATTAGTCAATTGGACTTTACATACGAAATTGGAGAATCAAATTTAGCCTAGGAAGGTCAGGGGATGCTTCTGCCCATGTGCCTCCGCAGATGGTGGTCGGTCGCCCCGACTCGTCGGAAAATTCAACTATTTCTAAAATTTCTCAAACTTCACAGAAATGAAGATCTCAATGAGTAAAGCAACTTTCATACCTATGACCAAGGCCAATTTGGCCGGGAAAAGCCCCAATTTCACAAAAACCCGTTGGCACCCTAGAAATGAGTGGTTCTTGATTCAACTCCAAACAAACTCCGATGCCTCAACCAATGTATGGGCTTTGTTCCAGACCTCAAGGGGAGTCTAATGGTGGTAATAATTGGAAGAAAACGTTTCAGATTTGGTAGATCTCGGCCACGGGTCTCACCGCACCCACATGCTCATTTCTTCCCAATTCTGAACCTAATCCCCTCAAATTTGATATAGAAATGGTAGAAGAAAGGTCTATATGATGGTTGGGAGTGGTAAATCTACCTAATCCATTGGAAAAATGATGAATTTCACTGGAGAAACCTATGGGTCGCAGCCGGGTTTGCGAGTTAAAGGGAATCCAGTTCGGTTCCCCTTCTCTTCCTCATTTCTCCTTTCCTTCCTTTCTCTCTTCTCTGATTGGTAACTCTCTCATCTCTCATTTCCTCATTGGTCCGTTTCCCCCCTCATTTCTCTCCTTTATTTTCCATTTGCACTGATATCTTTCTTTTCTTTTAATCTAGGCCATACACGTGGCTTTCCAGATTTTGCTCCAAAAATCTGGAGCTTTCTTGAACTTTATTAATTTACTAAAATGCCCCCAACTTAAAACGTTAATATCTCATTCGTTATAATTCCAAACTGCACTCCGTTTGTGCCTACACGTCCATAATGACGAGTACTACGAAGATAAACCAAGAAAATGAATCTTACATAACTCGACAAGGCGGTCAACAAAAGTCAATGCATTTGCCTCGAAGGGCATTTTCGAAATTTCACATTTAAAAATTTATAAAGACTGTAACTTTCGGGGGTGGGTTGTTACATTTTAACCCATAACCATTGGAATAGAAAAATTGTTTCTATGTTAAAAACCTAAATTTTTTTTAGTTAAAAATTTAGGCTTTTTTTAGTTAAAAATTTAGGCTTTTTTTTTAGTACATCGATATTTTTACACTAGGGGAAGTTCGGCTAAGCCACACAATGGGTAGCCTAATTTGGTATGAGATTTGAACCTAAGATCGCTCACCTTCAAGAGAAGAAGAATACCACCAGACTGTAGTATTGAGTGGCAAAAATTTAGGTTTTAACCCCAAGTATTAGAGTTGGTCCTAGAAATGAAGGTTGTTGATGCACAAAATCAGTGAAGACTTTGGAACAACGTAAAATGTCAAGTTTGTGACCTTCGATCAGTTGCTTCGGTCGCCTAGTGATGCTAATGTGTAAAGAGATAGAGATAGAGATAGGGAAGCAAACACAATATGTACATGGTTCACCCTGTCTGGCTACGTCCACGGAGTAAAGGAGTTCTCATTAATAGTGAAGAGTTTACACAAATACATAAGTTTAAGCATAATCATCATTAGTAGGTTCTGATGACCAGTTTAAGTACAATAATGACATTCGGGATCAATTGTAGGAGAATGGTCTTCTTTTATAATTGAGGAGAGTCTCTGGCTTTCGTCCGCGATCGATGTGGGACTCTAGGAGCTTTATTCTGATGTTGACACGTGTCGTGTTGTGATTGGCCTCTAAATTTGAGGGAAACTCTTATGCTTCGGCATGAACCCCTTAGTGGGTCCTTGAAGGTATGACGTTGACCAGTGCTTGCTAGTTTCGGAATTGGTCAAGTATGGTATAAACAGTGCTCCCCTAAGTTCCTAAGTCAGGAAAGTTTCTCGGTTAGGGACTTGCAAAAATTCAAGTCACTGCATAATCACGAAATTTCTAAGTACCAGAATGTAATAGCATATAGTGGGAGTCCCCTAAGTCTCCGAGCGAGGAGAGTTGCTGAAGGAGGTGTCTTGCTAGTAGCCAAGTTGTCAAAATAACAAAGCTTCACCTTTTTTCTTTTCTAAGTGGTAGCCCAAAACTCCTTTCTTATATGTTTTTTTATTTATGAAGGTTGTTAGGCCCAAAGAAGATGAGGCCCACACCCACTTTCCTTGTTGGTAGCCCTTTTCTCTTTTTTATTAGTTTGTGTGTGTGTGTGTGTGTGTGTGTGTGTGTGTGTGTGTGTGTGTGTGTGTAGGTTTATTGTAGATTTTGGTTCTAGGTCTTTTGTTTGGGCACATAGCTTGAATAGTTGAAGTTATTTCTAGGACACCATAAATTGATTTTGCTTCACACTATCTTGATTGAGAGTGTGTAAAGCTTTCTACATGTTGTCGTGTTGAAGCCCTTTTGGTTAAGGCTTTGTAGGTGAAAATTTTTGGTTGAAGCTTTGGAGGTGAAGCTTTTTTGTTGTAACTTTGTAGGTGAAGCTTTTAGGTTGAAGTTTTGTAGGTGAAACTTTTTTGTTGAAGCTTTGTAGGTGAAGCTTTTAGGTTGAAGTTTTGTAGGTGAAGCTTTTAGGTTGAAGCTTTGTGGGTGAAACTTTTTGGTTGAAGCTTTGTAGCTGAAGCTTTTAGGTTGAAACTTTGTAGGTGAAGCTTTTTGGTTAGGCACATAGCTTGAATAGTTGAAGCTAATTGTTGGGCACCATAAATTTATTTTGTTTCACACCATCTTGATCAAGAGTGTGAGAAGTTTTCTACATTTGTAGTTGCCTCCTATGTGTTGAAGCTTTTGTTGGGCACTATAAATTGATTTTGCTTCACACTATCTTGATCAAGAGTGTGTGAAACTTTTTACATTTGTAGTTGCCTCCTATGTGTTGAAGCTTTGTTGGCCTTCTTCCCATGTCATAATTAATAATTAATAATTATAAAAAAAATCATTAATTAATTAATTTCCGATTTTTTTGGCAGATTTTTTTTTAATTATTTTTTGAACCAGAGACAAGAAAATGTGGGAGAGACAACATATATAGATTGTGCTTCCACACTCTTGAGCAAAAGTGTGCGAGGCAAACCACACATTGTAGTAGTTGAAGGTTTGGAGGAACCATATAAATTGATTTTGCTTTGCATAGTCTTGTTCAAGAATGTGCGAAGCTTTCTACGAGTTGTAGTGTTTGCATTGTTACAGAAGGGCAATGTCTAGAGCAGATGCAAGAGGGCTAAAGAGCTTGATACTGAAGCCTTTGTTGGCTTGTAATAAGGCTTTGTTGATGACTATAACCCTTGTTGGTCATAAGTGCTCCCCCAGTTGGGTTGAGTTAAGCTTGCTTATCCCTCTTTTGAGCTGTAAGGCTTGAGGGTTTTTGATTATTTGTTAATGCTAAGAGTTCACATGTACAAGTTGTACCACTCATCATCTAGTTGGTGAGAAGAATGGTGAGTTGCTGAGGCAAAAATGTTTATTAATAGTACTAGTTGTACTCTTCATCGTCTGGTTGGTGATACGAAGGTGAGTTCCTTCATCACCTAGTTGGTGATAAGAGTGGCAGGTTGCCAAATAATATTAGAGTATGGGTTGTACTTTTCATCACCTGGTTGATGAGACGAAGGTGAGTTCCTTCATCACCTGGTTGGTGAGAATAAGGGCAAGGTGTCGAGGCACATTGTAGCAAGTGCCGAATGACAAAAAGTATGTTGACACCCTTTCGAAACTCAGTTGGCATATGTATGAATGTGTTGAAATGTATGATATTTATGTTGATTGACATGAGTGATGCTTATGAATGTTTTGCTATGCATGAAGGAATCCATGCTTTCGATATGTGAACCACATTGGTTGTAACACTTAGTGTCACTTACTTTGTGTCAAAGTACACATGTTGAAGTTCTGAGTTAGAGTATAGAAGTAGGTCAGCGTAGACCAAGTGTTCCAGTACTGGGAATGTAAATGACTCAGACGAAGTTGTTTGAATTCCCTCTTCATTAAATATTTGCCAAATGGCTTGTGCTACAAAAGATCTCAAACGGTTAAGGGTCAAAACATTTGTAATGTGTATGCTTTCGTATAATAGCATTTCCTTCAGCACCTAGTCCCCTACTTTGAAAGAGTGAGGCTTGACCCCATGGTCATAATAGTTGAAGGTACGTTCACCGCTGGTTGTCTTGATACGAACCTTTATCCTTCTTATTGTAATGAGCTTGCTGAGAGTAAAAATCATTCCTCTTACCAAGAGACGAATACGTTTGATGACTTAGCGAGTAGCTAAAAGAGGCAGGAGAGGATGCAATGGGTGTCTGAATGGCCAAAACCTCCTCACTTGGTAGAACTTGACTTCCACTCCCCACTTGTTGATAGAGGTTAACCATATGAGGGTTTCCTTGCTATGTCCTTGCCTTGGCAAATGCATGATTGTAAACTTGCATCATCACCTCAGAGTAAGTCTTCCAAGTGTTAACATTGATCATGTACTTGAAGAAGTATTCATGCACGCGTACCAGGAAGGCCATGAGTGTTCTTTTATCATCTGCCTTAGCGCAATGAGACTACTCATGGCTGAAGCGACCGACATATTCACCTAATGACTCGTCCGATTTCTGACTAATGGTGTATAACTCATCAGTGGCGTGTAAGCGATCAGGTTGGAAGATGTGTTGAGCCACGAAGAGTCTTCTTAGCTCAATGAAAGAATCCACAATATTAGGTTAAAGACGACAATACCAATTGAGAGCTCTACTAAAGAGAGTTGAGGGGAATGTGAAACGTCGTTCCTCATCATTGTATCTTCGGTATGCCATGGTAGATTCGAAGATGTGGATATGCTCAATTGGATCTTTCATCCCAGTATATGATTGTAAACCAAGCTTCTGTTTAGTTTTTCCTTGTAGAGGGGTGCAAATGATCCTCCTTGTTAAAGGGCTTAGCTTTGGCTAATTCCAGTCAGGTATTTTGGCCTAACATTCGGCCATCAACCTATTCACTTTTTTCAAGGAGATGCAAAGATAAAGGGGTCCTGAGTGGAGTCAGGCACCATTAAAACTTTCCTTCGTACGCTTCCCTTATTTTTTGGAAGTATGGAAGTTTGGTCAAAGGCATGTGGCCTTTCCTTGGATTCACCGTACTCGTTTCCAGGACGTGTCCGTTGGAAGTCCCTCGAGTCTCCTACACCTTCCTGTCCCTCCAAGGCTTGTCATTCTTTTCCTGAATTAGAGGCTGACCTACGTTGTGGTAGGGGACTGAGCCCTTTGATGACCTTTGGATCTTTGATCTTTGAGCTTATGTGGATGGGGTTTTCTTGACGCTACCTCAAGAAGTCTCGATAGTCGTGATAAACAGCCTTCGATCCTTTTACTCCTTCAGCAATGAGGCCTCCCTCCACTTCTCCTACTTCAGGTCGAAGTAGTTGGGTTGAGAGAAGTCTCGCGTTGACCAACACATTGATAGGTAGTTCACTGCTCATTAGAAGCATTCATGTTAAAGACTGGTGACCCTTCATGTTGGAGGGCACCCAGGTAATGGTTAATATCCACGTGGGCGATGGGTTCGTGAGATTTAGTCTACCTATCCTCGTGGAGCATCTTGAAGAGTTTATCATATTGTTCATGGATGATCTTATTCTTTATTGTTATCTTATTGTTTTGAGCCTCAAGCTCTTCAACCTTAGCCTGAAGAGCAAACTTCTTTCTTTTTTTCCTTCGTTATCTCACACTAGGCACAAGGGAGGTGTCGTTCTGCGTGTTGTAGCTTCCTTCGCTTCCTATGATAGAGAGGGATGCCTAATCAAAAGAGAGTGTATGAATGATGAAAACCAACTTGACAAAGCTGGAAAGAGTAGGAATAAGTGTCGTTCCCACAAACATCGCCAAATGTTGATGCACAAAATCAGTGAAGACTTTGGAACAACGTAAAGTGTTAAGTTTGTGACTTTCGCTCGGTTGCTTCAGTCTCCTAGTGATGATAATGTGTAAATAGATAGATAGGGAAGCAAACATAAGATGTATGTGGTTCACCCTAAGTTTGGCTACGTCCACGGAGTAAAGAAGTTCTCATCAATAGTGAAGGGTTTAAACAAATACACAAGTTTAAGCATACTCATCATTAGTAGGTTCTAATGACCAGTTTAAGTACAATAATGACATTCGGGATCAATTGTAGGAGAATGGTATTCTTTTATAGTTTAGGAAAGTCTTTGGCTTTCGTCGGCGGTCGATGTGGGACTCCAGGAGTTTTATTTTGACGTTGACACGTGTTGTACTGTGATTGGCCTCCCGGTTTGAGGGAAACTTTTGTGCTTCAACATGGGTGCTTTGGCAGGAACCCCTTAGTGGATCATTGAAGGTATGACATTGACCGGTGATTGGTTGTTTCAGAATTGGTCAAAGTATGGTACAAACAAAGATAAACTTTTAATTTATTTTTTATTTTTTAAGGTAAATCACATTTTGCTCGCTTGTGGGTTAATGCCCATATAAGCCCAAGAACACTAAGGATCCAACAAATCCAAAGACAAAAAGTCTAACAAACAAAGCCCACCATAAGAATAACAATGCAACCCAAAAAAAAGGAGGGAAAAGGAAGAAGCCTGTGAAACAAAATGCTACATTTTTCACCCTTCTATTTTTTTTTTTTTTTGAACAAACGATATTATCTATACTGAAGGGGGTGGGGGAGTGAGCTAAGTCTCACAATGGGCTATTCATAATAATATGGTTCAAATTCGCGTTTAGCAAGAATCGAACCTAAGACATCTCACTTATAAGTGAAATAGAATACAACTAGACCGTAGAACTAAGTGACTTGTAGTTGAGGTTCAATAACCTTTTGGTCTGAACCTTTGAAAATTTTACGAACACTTTTAAAGCACTTTAATTTGTGAATTCTTACACTATTGCCTTTTTTACTGAAATTTTATTACATGCATTAAACCACAAGGGTGATTTACTCTATATCCTTTTGCAAACTCGGCCTAGCCAAGTTAAATAGAGCAATGCGATTAACTCTCTGCATCACAATTCAAATTCCTATTATTAAAATAGTCAACTTTTCAATAGGGTGCCAATATTTGACCACCATGTACGTTGTTAATGTGATCACTCGATATTTAGTTTGACCATTATTGCACACTACACTTTACCTTTTGTACATATTCTGTTGATTTTTTTTTATTTGATTATCTTTAATTCATTCAATTCGATAGCTAAAAATTGAGAGGGGTGAGTGGATAACACCAACCTATACGAATATGTCAATTTTAAAAGCTCAAATTTCAAAATAGTGAGACTTGGCTTTATACCTCAAGTCATATATATGGCTTGTTTACTAATTCGTCACCGGAATGAAAGAATTTGAATTAAGGAGCAATTGAACCGATTAGGAGCTTGAATAGGTAGAGTTATTCATGTCGAAGTTGTTTATTAGAGTTTTTTTGTTATCAAAGTAATACTAGTACCGACTTCTCTATGTTTAATATACATATACACCATAACCAGAATTCGACTCCTTACTTTAATTTTGATTACGAATTGGTAAACTCCACTAAGTATTCATCTTCGTACTCGGATTCCTATATTTGAATGCTCCACCAATATCAATTACATTAGAAACAAAATAAAAAGCATAAATAACATTGAATCGACATATGTTTGTAAATCCAAACTCTCAATATTTGAGAGCCGGTCGCATTGCGTTAAATAGGTTTAGTTGCACCCAAAGCTTTGTAAATAGTCTAAACAAATTTGTCATGTAGGCAAATTAAGATTCGGAGGCTTTGCTTCTCAGGATCACTGGAGCTTTGGTTACCCATACACGTCACCAAGCTAATGGTATTGCACATCATCTAGCACACTATGCTCTATACAACGACTTTATCTTCCTGTTCCTAGTTTGAGGATCCACCCAATTTCATTTCGAATTTGTTATTAACTGAATGTAATTGACTATGGTACTGCCTTATAATGCCTTGCTTGCATGTTGTGTAATCTGCCTATTTTGATAAATGGAATCTACTACCAAATCGTAGTTTGAAATCATTGTTGGAGAATAGAGTCCCACGTCGAGTATATGACAAAATACAATACAACTTATAAATAAGATATTTCATTGTTAATATCACCGAGACATTTTGTGACACCTGATAATAGATGATCATGTTGAGACACTATCAGCGATATTGCTAGTGAACCCGCGTGGCCCTACAAAGTTTATCAACCATTGCAATACATAATGCATGGTTTACCTACCCATTAATTTTTCTTTTTAATATCAAAGAGGTTACCTAATATTCTCATTTTTATATAGTTGAAGCAGATACTAGAGTAGGAACATAAGATATGACCAATTTTTGTTAATATTAATGGCCAATTATCTACTCGAGAACATTATCTTATATAAGTAAAATTAATGTTTGGAACTTGCTCGAATCGAGTACTTAATTAATTATTGTGCAACTAACGTTTCACTAAGATCCAATATTTGATGGTCGATCTTACTAACAAACACTATATAATCTAAGGATATTCATCTTCAAATGTAAGTGAAATGTTTTAAGATTGACTCACATTGAAAACAACAAATATTATATTGAGTTAGATACCTATTTACATGACTGACCCATTCTATTGCTTAGCAAAATAAAAGCTGTGTTGAGTTCAACATTTAGTCTTGACTAATAAACCATGTTGCTTAGTGCAATTCTCCTCTCCTTAAAGTACGATATTGTTGCAAGTGGTGAATTGTTGCAGTGGATAAAGCTTTCCTCTTCGACCTACTATGTCCCAAGTTCAACCCACCCATGTTTCCTTATTTCTTTTTCTTGATATATTTTAGAATAGTAATATTGCTTGTAATAAACAAAATTTTGATGTTTCCTAGAATCAACCAAGGACGTGCCAAGGTGGTGTGGTCCATGTTTCTGGTGAATGCTGAAGCCATTATTAAGTACTATTTAACCTTGTATGGTTAAATATTGTATGCGTAATATGTGGGTTTGTTGCATATATTTTTGACAGGACCACCCTCCAAGGCTCCAAATATTGTTTGTATGATTGCATTGCACCCCAACAACTCTGGTCTCACAAGACAACAACACAACTCCCAAATTACTACTTTCATGTTGGAATATTTTTACTCACTAGTCTCAAGTGATCGTGACACTCACTATCTTATTTATCATCGTTAAATGAGTTTAAATTTCGAGATTTGTATAGTGGATATACGCAAAGCTCAAAATTTAAACTTATCCAATGATAATAAATAAGGTGGTAAGCATTACCATCATTTAAGGGTGGTGAGCAAAAATACATTCTGAAACAGGCTCTTGTAAGAAGCAGTCAATACCCAAATGGTGAAAAGGTGAAAATACATACAAACTTCCAAAGTTCCTAGAAGCAGTCAAACTAAATTTTGGATTATCTTTTTCGTGCTTTAAGGTTGGAGAAAAGAAATTATATCAAATTAATCATGTTTAAGGAATGATTATGTGTGAAATGTTTTCTACTTAGCAACCATCTTAAATTTCCTTTCCTCGACATCAGTCCTGGTACCAAAACTTGCATTGACATTAACGAATCAATATTAGTTATCTTAACAAACTTGTGTAGCGCCGTGAATTTAACAAGAGTGTTAGAGGATTTTAAACCTGTGTATTTAGAGGATTGTGTTTATGAATTATGTAGTCTTTGCATGACTTGGTCTTTTATCATCTAGACGTCTTGACAATATGTAGTTTCTTCTTCTTGTTTTTTCACACACAACAATGTTATTTTTATTATAATGCAAGGGCTTTCACCAGAAACATTTGAAGATGAGACGCTTATAAAAAAAATCAAACGATGCCTATATCAGTTTAGTTAAGTTAGTTAGAGTAGTTTGCACTACCTTCTGCACTTAAGTTCAAAATCATCTTTCGGTGGTTTAAATAAATTTAATGTAATTGTTTATTGTTTAGACTTTAAAACAGTTGGAGAATAGGATCCTGCATCGGTGGGCATATGACAAAAAAAGTATACAATTAATATATGGCATTTAGTGTCACATCCCGGTCCGGGGCGAATCACTTCCCGGGCCCACTCCACCACTGTAGCACGATATTGTCCGCTTTGGGCTTACCATTCCCTCACGGTTTTGTTTTTGGGAACTCACGAGCAACTTCCCAGTGGGTCACCCATCATGGGATTGCTCTAGCCCCCTTCTCGCTTAACTTCGGAGTTCCTACGGAACCCGAAGCCAGTGAGCTCCCAAAAGGCCTCGTGCTAGGTAGGGATGGGAATATACATTTAAGGATCGCTCCCCTGGGCGATGTGGGATGTCACAATCCACCCCCCTTAGGGGCCCGACGTCCTCGTCGGCACACCACGACCAGGGTTAGGCTCTGATACCAAATTGTCACACCCCGGTCTGGGGCGAATCACTTCCCGGGCCCACTCCACCACTGTAGCACGATATTGTCTGCTTTGGGCTTACCATTCCCTCACGGTTTTGTTTTTGGGAACTCACGAGCAACTTCCTAGTGGGTCACCCATCATGGGATTGCTCTAGCCCCCTTCTTGCTTAACTTCGGAGTTCCTACGGAACCCGAAACCAGTGAGCTCCCAAAAGACCTCGTGCTAGGTAGGGATGGGAATATACATTTAAGGATCGCTCCCCTGGGCGATGTGGGATGTCACATTTAGCATCACCGAAATTTTTTATGATAAAACCTCACACTTGCAACTACTAGTCTTACTCCACCGCCACCACCGAATAGGCTACTACTGCCACAATCGCCACCACTGCTACCTCAATACCATAACTACCGCACCCTACTATTGGCCTCAACACCATACCCTGCCATTGTCGCTGCCATCATCAACAATGTCGTCTTCACCACTATCGCCGCCACCACCACTACCATGTCTATTTTTGTCATTAACACAAATTGTATCACTTACACTAAAATTTACTAAACACTTTTACACTACGTTTTATATTCACAGCACTTTCTAAAATATAGTTTATCAAATGCTCAATTATTTTATTTTACAACTGATTCTTTTGAATGAACAACAAAATCAGTTTTGACTTCTTTTTCTAACCCTAACCAAAATGAAAAAGTATATTATATAATTACAATGTACAAATTGCAAAAGTTCTCCAAATAGTAAAAGCATTTTTAGATTTTTTTACTTCTCTTATTGTGTACATCAATGCACCAAATGGTGTGTTAGTGTTGTGATATCACAGCTTGTTGACATGATACTATCAAAATTAAAACTATCATAGACAAAAAGAAATGTTTTTGTGTACTTTACTTTGGGGTAGGGAGTGACTTAAACCCGAAATTTAAAAATAAGACTTTATATTCACCCAAGTCTCTTTGTGACTTGTGTGCTGTGTGAAGTGGGAAATTCAAATTTCATCCTTGGAAAAAAGTGAGCCATTCTAGAAACAAAAAGCTAAAGGCCGTCAACGTGCTTGAAAAAAAAACAGAAGGGACTGGAATATATTCAAACGTCGCGTGCGGGTTGAGGCGCAATTGGTCCACTCATTAGGTAAAATTAAATTTAAACAAAAATTCATGAATTAATAATTATAGAAAACATCTCACTATTTTTTTTTCTCATAAAACAAACTTTTAATACAATAATATATATTTTCGTAAAATTATGTTTTTAGACCATATTTTATAGACCATATGTTGTGGTGATTGATGACTAAATATTTTTCTTTAATCATTTAAGGGAAAATTAGAATACCCTACATCTTTTCTATAGTTGTTAGATTAAACATTCATCTCTTTTAAAAATTTGATTAAGGTGTTTTGATCAATTGCCACCTCAATAATTTTCTATTTATTTAATTTTCATGTCATTAATTTAAATGCATTTATATAAAGGCATAAGGTAGTTTAGCAACTAATTGCCTATAATATAAGAATTTAATTTCGTCAATCCCATTCTACGCATTAAATGACATTTTAAAATAAAATAAAAAATTAATTAACTAATTCCTCATTACCTTATTATCAGTATTTAAAAAAAAAAAATTCTCTTTCTATTAAAAATGTCTCAATAAAAAGTCTTCAATATATATATTTTCACGTATAGATATATAAAAAAATATACTTAAAACTTATGATACATTTGAGAACAAAAATATCGACTTTTGGTACGTTTAGATTTCAAATGTATTGACAAACCAAATGCACCAAAAATTCAAATGTACCATAAAACCCCATTGTTATGTAACCCTTTTGGTACGTTTAGATTTCAAATGTATAGAGAAACCAAATGTACCAAAATTTCAAATGTACTATAAAACCAAATGTGCCCATTGTCAGGTAACCCTTTTGGTACGTTTAGATTTCAAATGTACCAAAAGACCAAATGAACAAACTATCACAAATGTACCACAAAACCAAATGTCTCTATCAGATAACCCTTTTGGTACATTTACATTCCAAATGTATCGAGACATACAAAGAAATCAAATCGGCTATAAAACTAAATGTGTCCATATTATAGGTAACTAGATGTATCTATATAATCAAACAAATCTTTATTATGTGTTGGGTCTTCCAAATAATAAAATATGACGATTTTTTTTATAAATATTCTACTATATTCACACAAAAAAAAAGAAGTAAAATTATAACAAACAATAAAAAAAAAATGCATAGAGATGGATAATAAATGCATAAATATAGGGATAAGAGGAAAAAAAAATGAAATGTCTAGGAAAAGTTGTGAAAAATTGAAATTAATAACCAAAATTTTAGGAAAATGTTTGATCAAATTTTCAAAAGGAGTGTATGTTTAGTCTAAAAAATTAAAAAATGAGGCGCTTATATCAAAATGCCCCATCATTTAAAGAAGAATTCGATCATTAACTACTATATCATGTGATTTACAAAATATAATTAAAGTAGATAGTCTCCCTTGCATCACCTAAAAAACATACCACTACAAGGTATTACTAGTTGGTCCCATAAAATATACATAATATTTGTATGAGGAAAATAAAATTAAAAATTAGACAAGAATTAGAATTTATAAATTGACAGGTACTAATTCCCTTAATTAGATTCATAAATATAAAAATATAAAATTTCCGCATGTGAAAAAAAAAAAAAATTCGAGACCTCCAATTTTAAGTTTAAATTCTTTAGGTACCATTTCCAAACTCCTATGATTAGAGTTTAAAAATAAAAAAATATAAAAAAACTCCGACCACCACAACATATCACCAGCATCTACCACCACCACCATCCCCATGCACCATCATTTTTCATCACCATTACGGTTGCCGCCACAACCACATACTATTGTGGCCCCCAACTGTTGCCACCACCACCCACTACCATCACCTCTGCCACCACTTACCATCATCCTTGCCACCGCCACTGCTAACACATTTTCTAACTATATTTCATTTATATATGAATGATTCTATACACAAAATTAATTTTGTATTCAACTTTTATTGTTATTCTAGGTTAATCAAACAACAAAAATATATATACATTCTAAAAAAAACAAAGTTCTGCAATTTTTATTTTGGTCATTTTGAAATTCCTTCATACTAAATTTCCTTATCCAAATACACTGTGTAAGTAATTATAAATCCCAAGACAGAAATCAAATAGTTTACTTTAAAAACACACAAGAAACAAAAACAAAAGCGCATTTTCTTAAGTGATTCTGAAGCATAGAGACAACAGAGGCCATCGATAGCCAGCACCGATACGAGCAAGGCACTCCCATTTTCTTCAATTCTCCATATCCGGGTAATCCGCGTGTTGCTTCTGGGCTCGCTGTTCGATTCTGTTATTGTTTTTGGTGTTGTTTTTGGGTTGCAATCTGGGTTCTTTGTCTGTTTTAGCAATTGGGAGGGAGACCCAGTTGTCTAATTTTGCATGAAATGGTGGTTTGGGTTTGAAATTTCAACTGGGAATCTGTGTTTTGGTTTCTTCTTTGTAATTTATGTTGTGGGTTTTGTTTTTTCTTTTGATTAGTATTTGGGTTTCCCGAGAGGAACGGGGATTTTTTTTTTCATTTTTTTTATTGTGCCTGGATTTATTTGCACTGCTATTTTAGATGAAGGGAAAGTTAGTTTTTGGCAACAACCCAGATTTTAGTTTAAAATTTGCATATCTGGGTTGAATATTTTTATTTGAATTTGTTTGCTCTCTCTCTCTCTCTCTCTATATCTCTAAGGTAGATTTTGGTAAGGTTAATTTGAATTTTTGTTGGGTTTTTGGGTGCAATTGTGAATTGGGGTATGCTTGTTGTTGTACTACTATTATGGTGCCTTTTTTGTTTCTTTGGATTGATTGAGAAAGCTGGTTGCTTTTAATGTCCTCTCTGTAAATTTTTGAACTTAGTATTTTTAGTGCAAATGAGGAATGTGGGTTTTAGTCAAAGCACAGTTCTGAATTGATCTTGGATTGTCCTTATCTTGCCGGATGTGTTTATACATCTGAATTTGCCTATGTGACGGTCGAAAAGTCGGAAAAGGAAAATCCATATGTTCCATGTTTCATCTCTCTTTTGAAGTTGAAAACTTTACATATTATTTTAAATTTTTTGCAGGATGCATGATTGCTTCTTCAATCTCCATAATTTCCTTGCTTCCTTTTAAGATGAACTCTGTCATTGCTACATAACATCTATGCAGTAATAAAACTTGAACGTTGATATGCATACTAAAGTTTTATAAAAAGCAAGTGATCTTATAATTGTCGGATTCATGATTTACCAATAGTTTCAAGAGGGTCTTTACTGTGCCTTGGTGGTATGCTGAAATACTCATTGGTAAAACAAATTCCAATTTTATCCCAGTAATCGATTTGCTGATATTATAAGTGCTTGAAGAGCATTTTCGAAGCTACTATGGAAAAGTGGAGATATTTATAGGTCGTCAACTGTAAGAGATTGGGAATCTCCTGCTGCCAAGCAAGAAGCTTTTCTGAGTTCTTTTGATATCACAAAGCAACTGGAGGTTGCATGAAACATTCTTGATACCCTTGTTATTTGTCATTTCTCTGGACTTTGGACTAGAGCTAAATAATACACTCTTTAGAAAGTATTTCATTCATAGTATGTGAAATACTTTAATAAGTCTTTATTCATCTTGTTTTGACAGAGATAAGCATGTCCACGGAGAACTGAGGACGGAATAGAGGGCAAGTAGATTACTCTGTGTGTTATGAGCCAGAATTTTTGTTCAATTTGAATCACTTGTGGCTCCTGGGAGAATTTTGTAAGGGGGTTCTTTAGATTTGCATCGTTCGTGCTCCTGGGGCACTTTGCAAGGGGGTTTTGAGTCTGCAGATTATGACATGGCAATCGCTAAGTCGGAGGCAGGTAGCAATAGTATGCTTAGTAAGACTACCCTTGGTTTGGGTGGAAAGCATGGTCTGTATTCAACCAATGGTGTGCATGAGTTACTTGAGTGCCCCGTCTGCACAAATTTGATGTACCCTCCTATACATCAGGTACATGTGCATTGAGGACATATTGTGTTTCACCTGAATCTTCCTTTCTGAATCTGAATTGATCCTACTATATATCACTATAATCTTTGAAAATTTATTACTCTTGCCCTCATACTTGCTATAGCGGAAGTTGAAGATTCAGTGAAGCAATGCAGTCATGACCCGTTCTAACTACCCTTTAATGATGTTACAAGTTAAATATTATCAGTGTACGCATGATGGAGATAATTGGATGATGATCGGTATTAGGTTTAATAGGTGTTGAATCAGCTCATTGTCAGTGAAGCTTTTGACTGCTGGTTTCTGGCAGTGGAGAGGATGGTTTAAGGAGGGAGATGTTTTGTTGCGCCAACATAAAGTGATTCTCATTAGTGTTGAGGGAGATGTTTTGTGATTGTAGTAGAATATCGTTTTAGCCCGATTTGCAAACTTCCATTGCTGTTTTCATTTCTTTATCTCCTTTTGATTTTCTGGGACTGACTCATGATCTTTGTATATTATCTTATTTAAGTTCCCATGGTAATTCTGAGCTGCCCTGCATTAATTTGGTCTGAGTTTACTTCAATATGTCAAAGTGTATGGAACTGTCATGCTGTCTCCTTCCTCGTTTTAACTGCCAAAAATAAGAATGTTATGACCCCTTTGTTTTAGTTGTTATTGCTAGCTTAATTTAGCTAATTATGGTTATTATTATTCATACCATCCACAGGGTATTGTATATATAGTACAGTCAACCAATTAATTTTATTACTCTTAATTTTTGGTTTCCTGAAGGCTAAATTGCAATGGCTATGTTCTTTTATTCAACCAGAACATTATTTGCTTGCTTACTGTTGGGGTTCAGATTTCCTTGAACCCCTTGAAGTGACCAATCTCTCATTTTCTCATCGTTAACTTTACTCTCTTCTTGTGATTGAACACTTGGGGGTAGTGTCCTGTCATCCGGAATCACATGTTCTGTTTGACTAATTCTTTCTGTTTCTAAATTCTTCTTTTGCAGTGTCCTAATGGCCACACGCTATGTTCAGACTGCAAGATAAGGGTGCACAATTGTTGCCCCACTTGTCGCTATGAGCTTGGAGATATAAGGTGTTTGGCTTTGGAGAAAGTTGCTGAATCGTTGGAACTTCCATGCCGATACCAGAGTTTAGGCTGTCATGATATTTTTCCGTACTACAGCAAGCTCAAACATGAGCAACACTGTCGATTTCGTCTATACAACTGCCCTTATGCTGGATCTGAGTGCTCTGTTACAGGTGATATCCCCACTCTCGTTGGGCATCTTAAGGAGGATCACAAGGTTGACATGCATGATGGGTGCACCTTCAACCATAGATATGTTAAAGCAAACCCAAATGAAGTTGAAAATGCAACTTGGATGCTTACTGTAAGTTTTTTATTTTAATATTTTAAACGTGTTACAAGAATTATAAATTTATGTAGTTAAACCCCATACCTTTTTTAATAATTTTTTTTGGCATGTATACAATGTTCTGTTGCAATATCTATACTGATTCTGCTTGGAAAATCTAACTTTTGTATGACTGGTACCTTGAATTATGTTTTCTCTTGCAGGTCTTCAATTGTTTCGGAAGACAGTTCTGTTTGCACTTTGAGGCCTTCCAGTTAGGAATGGCTCCGGTCTACATGGCTTTTTTACGATTCATGGGTGATGATATTGAGGCTAAGAAGTTCAGCTATAGTTTGGAAGTTGGTGCAAATGGCCGTAAGCTAATATGGCAGGGGATACCTAGGAGTATTCGTGACAGTCATGGAAAAGTTAGAGACAGCCAAGATGGACTCATTATTCAGAGGAACCTCGCTCTCTATTTCTCAGGCGCGGATAGGCAAGAACTAAAGTTGAGGATTACTGGCCGTATATGGAAAGAAGAATGAAGATCTGGGTGGATGATTAGTGTTTAGGTGTACAGTTAAAAACTGAGACTAGCTAGGGTAGCTCCACGTAGAAGCGTCAATGTGTTTCGCTTGGTTTTCTTCGTTTGAACTTGGAGTTGAAGTGACTGAGCTTGAGGGTATTTTGAAAACTTGATTATTCGCTGACCGCTGTAAGATCAGAGCTGCAGCTTAGCATCGGAAAATGGATATTTGGGTTGTTTAAGGGGTTTGATTGTGTATCCTTTGCTCTCAAGACTGACACAAAGTCCTTGGCTTTATATGTATCTAAATACACCTATTGCCATGTATTTTGTACCTATGTGTTTCTGATGTAACGTGGCCATTAACACCGTATGGCCTGAAGTAATGAATCCATTCAAGAGATTTCTTCTTTTGCTTGGCTTGGTCTGAATCGAACTTCTGCAAAACTCGCATTGTTAGCAAATAAATTGGGCATAGATGTTCTCATGGTCGCCGGATGACCTAATGATGCATGGTCGTTCACCCTTGGATTTGATATTAAGGGTGGAGAATAAATGGGTGTACTATTAGTGTGTTAATCTCACCCTTGACATCAAATTCAAAGGCGAGCGGCGATGAATCTTTGACCACCTGGTGGCTAAGAGAATGGAACTTATTAATTGAGTATGATATTCCTTCAAATAGAGCAGCAGCTGCTTGCTTTTGGGTTGGACTACAGCCTAACTCAGTCAATTCATGCAAAAAAAATGTGGCAGGAACATGACATGATAGCAACCATTTTCTGAAAGAGAGGAATGCCCAAGCTACCACATTTGTGAAACAATAATTTTGATAGTCTCCAACTTTTCATGCCAATTTTGCTTTATCGACTGATATGACATTTTTTAAATTTGTTCCGAGTAGAAAAAGTCCCGATTGAGCTCAAATAAGAAGTAAACAAATAAAACACTGTTACATCAATTGATACTGTGAAATCGGTGTCTCAAATATTGTGAAAGCATGGACAGTATCTGGAGGTGATAAACCCAGAATAATTGCTGCTATCACAGAAGAATTTCAATAAGGGTTTATAACTCAAGACTTAAAGTGATGAAAACAAGTGTTCTTTTACTTTTGGCAAAAGCAAAGTCACTGGGCAAGTGTGCTTGGCAGGGTAGTAGCAAAGCAAAGTTGACTTTGTATAGATTTCGAAAGTACACCATCACCCGTGTAACTAATATGGTGCTATGTGAGAGGAAACTTACACGTAACTTTGTATAATTGACACCAGACGTCACGATAAAAAATACTCACATCTATAATTATTTGATTCACTTAATGAGATTCTATGTACAACACTTCAGATTTCTCGACTATACCAGAGCTATAACCTATATATTGGTCTTTGAAAATTCTTTTGCATTGTCATATTTTCTCGCTCTTTTTTGGATTTTCTTTTACTTTCTTAGGTCCATTTGGTACCCTTTTTTTTTTCTTTCACCACAACCAGTTTTACTTTGAAGTTAAGCTATAAAAATTGTTTGAGAAAAATAAAATATCATGCCTATTTTATTAAAAGCAATGATATCTAGACATCAATTTTTATAAGTTTTTCATAAAAAGCGGAGTTGAGCTTTTAATGAATATTTTCAATTCCTATAACACTCTCATTAGGTTTTAAAATGACATTATTTATTCTTATATACACATGCTATCCCTTGGAGAATAAAGTGACGGCCACCACTTACTAACACAACCACTGTCATTACCACCACCATTGTTGCCACGACCACGACCACAACCTCCACCTCTGCCACCACAACCACAAATGCAACCACCTCCATTGCTGTCACTGCCACCAGCACTACTCCAACCACCGCCGCTGTCCTTACCACTATTGTTATTTTGTACCCTAACCACCATACCCCTATTTACAACACCATCATACCCCAAATATTGCCGCCATCACCACCACCACTACTGCTGCCACTACCACCACCACCCCTACCACTGTCGCTGCCACCACTATCCCCACCATCGTTGCCACCACCACCCCTACCACTGGTGTGGACGCCACACCCCCACTACGTACCATGTCCATTTTTGTTATTACACACAATTGTATCACTTTAACATTAAAATTTATCAAACGCTTTTATACTGCTTTTCATACTCATAACACTTTTAAAAATATAGTTTATCAAACGTCAATTGCTTTATTTTACAAGTAATTATTCTTAAAGTGTAACAATCCGTCCCTAATTTTACGGCTTTATTAATCTTAAAAGTGTGAATTGACGAAAATATCTAGGTGAACTTTCTGGGTCAGGATGTGTCATAAAGCACATCAAAAACATTTTTTTTTTTTTTTTTAAATACAACAATCTCACACTGACATCACCAAGCTGCTTTTGCTTTGAAAATCAATCACTATATAGCTAACTCATCAGCCTCATCTTCAAGTGCTTCACAAACTGCTCTTCAAACCTCTAAATATTAAAAAATATTGGAAATCTAGTACCAAAAAGAAAAACGTACAAGTTACAAGAACGATTCACTGTTATGGAAGTTATGTTCTCGTCTCTAATTACTTGCCAAGACTTAACGAAGAAGGCTAGATGCATATGTGGAGGTAGCCATGTTTAGCCAGTCGAGTAGGAATTGTATTTTGGATTTTGGGTTTTGTGGCTCTACGTTTCTCCCTGTTTTCCATACAATTTAATTTATTTAAACATCATAAGAAATTATGTAGCATAGCCCAGAAAGCCATTGAAAACCTATCATGAACAAAATCTATAAAAGACATACATACAACACCAGTCCTATCTCTGTGCCTTTAAAAAAAAAAAAAAAAGGTTAATGACATTTTACATGAGTGATGTGTGCTTGAGTAAAAAATCTTTCCGAAAAAAATTACACGGGACAAAATTTTGGGTTAGAAAAAAGAGTGTCACACACATGCTAGTCAAAGTCTATAATAAGGCAATTTAGAGTGGTAAACACCAATGCCTCTAACAAAAGTTTGAAAAAATAATGTGTCTTAGCATGTATATGTTTACTTACCAGGAATGAGGATTGAATATAATTCTTGAGTTTCTTAAAGTTACTGAAATAAGCGTATGAATATCACTTCATATCCTAACTTTCGCCTATATTTGAAATCTGAAAAGTATGATTACCCTTAAATTTGTAATCAAATACCTGAAAATTAGGAATCAGATCAACTAAGAAACAATGGGTTCTGATTCCCTTTCCTTACTTTCTCTATTACTCTAATTCGTTTATTTTCACATTCCTATTAAGTAAACATATCTATACAATTATTAAGAAAACCCTCATTGTACCCCAAAAAGAATTCTTAATATTTGTTTTGGTCCAAAAAATATTTGCCAATCAGATTATGTTTTATGTATATTTCAAAAATTTAAGCTCTCTTTGTCAATTAAAAGAAGGTGAAAAAAAATATTTTTTTCTTCTATTACAAAATAAAATTATGAATGATAGAGTAATTTTGCACAAACTAAATTTTACATTTTTTTTAATACATCTATTACATGTGATCTTAACAAATCTCTAATTTTAAAAATAAAAACAAAAACAAAAACTTATCACCATTTCCACGTTCTCTCTTTCTCTCCTCTCTCTCCTCATTTAAAAAAAAAAAAATAACAATAACAGAAAAGACAAGAAATAGATAATATTAATCAATTTGTCTGGTGAAGCTTTGGGCGTTGGATTACCATAAACATCATGCATGCATGATGCATGATATGAGGAAATAGCAAGTAGAAAGAGGACGTGCAACGTGGTGACATGTGAACGTAGACGAAGTAGGGTTTGTTTTAGGCCCGAGTTTCCCGCGAAATATAGAAGCACGACGTGCCCTCTCTCTCGTCCGGTCGTCCCAAAACAGAGAGCTCGTCCATCACAAACAAATCTGCACAAACATTTATCAAACATTGCTGTTTTCTTCCTCCGTTTCTTCTCTGTCCCTCCTCTGGTTCCTCACCATTCTTTAAATTCTCCGGTCAGTTTTCATTTCATCATTCTTCGACCTGCATTTCTTCAACTTGTTTCACATTTCCGTTCTTTTTTCCCTAAAAACTGACCACTTTGCTTTTTTGATTTGTTCTAAGCGGTTGATTTATATATTTATTATTTAATTTTAACAAGAGGGTATGCATCCTTATGTTTGGTTTTCATTTTTCTACTTCGCTTACCCAGAAACCAGATAGATCTTAATTTATTGCTCTTCTGTTTGATTTGGATTTTTATTAATTTATGAATTTCGGACAAAAATGAAACATATAGGATGCAATTTGAAGATTGATTTTTCATTTTTGTTTGTTGTTGATTATAAATTGATGTGGTTTTTTTTGGAATTGCAGAAATAATTTTATTCCGAAATATTTCTGTCGGTGAATAAAATCAATTGTGTAGAATATTAGCAATTGTGGTGATACATGGTTTGTTAATCTTGCTGTGCCACCACAACTTGAAAAATGAGCTGCTGCGGGGGTGCGGAGGAGGAAAACTTCGGCCCACCTGCTAATCAATACACCGCCCCGCCCAGAGGTGGGAATACATATGGAGGAGGAGGAGGAGGAGGAGGTATTTTTTTAATCTATCTTAATTTCTAATCATTTGCTATATATTGAGATTTATGAGGACCATTGTGTTGGTGGTAATTATTAGAGAACAATTTCATTCAAATTACAAGTTATAATTAAACAGTGTTCTCTTAACTTGTTTTCTAGGTCAAGTCAAAAACCATTTCTTTAGCAAAAATGCATCTCCTTACTGCTAATTATTGAGGCATCTCAGTATGAGCGGCTGTATTAGCATGAGTTTGGTTGTCCAACTTCTTAGCTTAAGTCTATTAGACAATTGCTCGCCCGTAGAAGTAAGGCCTCGCGAGGCCTTTAGGATTCGATAGGAATGGATAACCATTCAGATGAAGGCACACGATGTAGGAAAATTTCATCTCACGGATTACCAAATAAGTGGTTTTGGGTTAGTCCAAGTGGTGAATGAGGGCAGGCAAAATCTAATATAACTGGAGTAAATATTGTATGGAATTAGTTTGGAGGTTTCTTATTGAGAACCCCATTGAAACGAGAGCTATGATACCATGTCAGACAATGATTACATGACCTCGTCAAAGGTTAAACTGTTAATTAGATGATCGGTCGACAATGTATCAAGCTATTGAGAACATATTGAGAATCAGGTTGGAGGTTTTATATTGAGAACCTATTGAAACGAGACCTCTGATACCATGTTAGACAATGACTACATGACCTTGTCGAATATTAAGTTGTTGATTAGATAATCAAGCTAACAAAGTCAATTTAATTATCCATGTCAAACATATTTTTCGACCTTCATGCATATGCATACTTGTGTCACAAACCAGTATGCACCTCGTGAAGCATTACAAACCATTGCATTGTGTTACAGGCAATGACAGAGGAGAGCCAAGGGGTTCCAATGCGGTCAAAAGCGGAGCTCCACAGAAGGCCTTACCGATTGAAATACCATCTATGTCTTTGGATGAACTAAATAGGTTAACGGGTAACTTTGGTCCGAAGGCTTTGATAGGAGAAGGTTCTTATGGCCGGGTTTTCCATGCAAAACTGAGTAATGGTAAGGCTGCTGCTATAAAGAAAATGGATACGGGTACATCTCAAGAGCCGGACTCTGACTTTTCAGCACAAGTAAGATTTGGGACCTTCTGTTTTTCGACAAAGACAATGTTGCACTTTTTACTTAAAATGCTGGATCAATCTTGTGCAGTTATCAACAGTGTCAAGACTCAAGCATGAGCATTTTGTGGAGTTGATGGGCTATTGCTTGGAGGCAAATAACCGAATTTTGATATATGAGTTTGCAACCATGGGATCTTTACATGACATATTGCATGGTATGCTTATTACATCATCGCTTTTGTGTTTGTTTCTACAATTTTTATTTTTATTTTCCCGTTAAAGATCGATTCATTTACTTGTTAATTCTGCTACAGGAAGAAAAGGAGTACAAGGGGCTGAACCGGGTCCAGTTCTTAGTTGGAATCAGAGAATTAAAATTGCCTATGGTGCAGCCAAAGGCCTTGAGTATCTCCATGAAAAAGTTCAACCTTCAATTGTTCACCGCGACGTGAGATCCAGCAATGTCCTGCTCTTTGATGACCATGTTGCCAAAATTGCGGACTTCAACTTGTCAAATCAGTCATCGGACACGGCCGCGCGACTGCATTCGACTAGAGTGTTGGGAACGTTTGGCTATCATGCTCCTGAGTAAGCCTAGGTTCTTGTTTTCTGAATGTTTGATTTGATTTTACTAATCTAAAAGAATATTAACTACTTGTTCATTAGCTTGAGTGTGATTTATTGCGTCCCCTATAATGGTTATAAAGTGATGCACATCTGCATATTAAGGTTTAGTATATATGGTATTATATTCTCTTCCTAAACTTATGTTGTTAGATTGTGAATCTAACAATGGGCAAGAAAACATTTTTAGTATATAATATAATCTTCTCTACATTGACTTTACCGTTGTTTTCTGCCATCATGCATAATGTTTTCTCCCGTGTTCACATTGTAATTTCCTCCTTTATTTATAAAAAGGATAATACTTGTATTGCCCTTCGGGATGAACTCATTCCTCCACTTGCAGATACATTATTCATTGTTAAAATTTTATATTTGGAACTGCTTAGTTTCTTAATATCCATATGAAGATCATCTTTACAAAATATCATTCGCACAGGACATTGTTTAGTCATCTGAAATGTATCAAAATAAATCAACAGTGTAGATAATGAATCGTTAATTTGTTTGATACATTTAAATGACTAAATAATCTCATATTCGAATGACATTTTGTAGGAATGCTCTTCAAATGAAGATTAACAGAATTAACGGTAAAATAACATTATTTGTCTAGGGAGAATGAACCAGGGGAATGCGAGCATTATCGCAAGCATTATCCATTTATAAAATCGTTGCTTTTATTTTGGTTTTTTATTCAGGTATGCGAAGCATTATCCATTTATAAAATCGTTGCTTTTATTTTGGTGTTTTATTCAGGTATGCGATGACAGGGCAAATTACTCAGAAAAGTGATGTTTACAGTTTTGGAGTTGTTTTACTAGAGCTTTTGACAGGAAGAAAGCCAGTAGACCATACAATGCCAAAGGGGCAACAAAGTCTTGTTACTTGGGTACACATATTTCTCAGACTTTCTAACTTGCTTTTAGCAGTGCTTTTCTGAATACATACAATTTAAACATACAGGCAACTCCAAGACTGAGTGAGGATAAAGTGAAGCAGTGTGTTGATCCCAAGCTAAACAATGACTACCCACCAAAGGCAATTGCTAAGGTTTGCTTTGGAATCCTTTCTCTTAACAAACTCAATTACTATGAACACTCTGGGAATCCCATGAAACAAAAATGACCAAATCTCACAATCTCAAAATAGTTATAGGACTCATTTCGTGCTTAGAATTGGAATAGACAACTTATAAAATTCAAGGTATAGTAAGTACTGGTTTCGGATTGTTTAGCTTTTTTTATAAGCAGGAGTGAAGAAAAGTTGGGCTCCAATTTGTGTTTGGTAACTCAACCTCATTCAAAGCAGAAAAGTGGAAGCAGCTGAGAGCTGCTTTTAAAATAAGGGTGTGCTATCCATACATCCCAAATTACTTTTTACACACCCCTTATTAATTTCTGTCCGTTGATCTTTTTCAATTCATCCGATCCGACGACCAAAAATTAAAAGGGTGTATGAGAAATAAAATAAGATGTGTGGATATCACACCTCTTAAAATAACCCACTTTTTTTACCAAAACACGGATGAACAATAGCCATTAATAAAATTTTCAATATGACAATGCTACCCTCCCTCACCACCGTTCTTTCTGAGAATCAAACATATTTCCTTATCTCCCAGGCTCCCAACTCAATCTAGGAATCCCATGAAACAAAAATGACTAAACCTCATAATCTCAAAATAGTTATAGGCCTCATTTGGTGCTCCTAGAATTGGAATGGGTAATTCATAAAATAAAAGGTATATTAAAGATAGCGGCTAATGACTTAGAGGATCGTAAGGGATTAGACATAAAGATAAAAAATGGAGGACTGGAAGGGATAAATTTCCTGATTGACAGACTAAGAGTGAATATCAGCTAGTTTCTCTAGAAGAAAGCTAAGACGGTAGCTCACACGCCCATGGGTGATTGTTAGCCATCAATGGGCGTGGACCCGTGACTAATCATATTATACCACACTATAGCTAAATGATTTGATTGGAAACCCTTGTTTCGTTGTTTCAATATGGCAGGCAAACATTAGGCTGTTCATCTTGATTAGTTAATATCTAAATTTTGGTTTTCATGCAATGTCTCAGTTGGCAGCAGTAGCAGCACTTTGTGTTCAATATGAAGCTGACTTCAGGCCAAACATGACGATCGTTGTGAAGGCTCTACAGCCACTGCTAAACGCAAAACCTGCAGGCCCAGAGACAAATGCTTAGACATATATACTCTAGTGCCGCATGCATGCATGCAGAATCAGCAACTTGTCTTGTGTACGTGTGCTTTGTAACGTATCTTTCTTTTTTGTAATCCTATTCCCGCATTATGCTCCACTGAATCGATTGTCATTTATCTGATTCAGTGCCCGGTGCAAGATGTTTCCATTTGGCAGATGGAATGGTGATTCTCTAGTTTGATCAACTTTTTTGTATTTTCTTTTTCTCTTTTAACTCTCTTGTCACTTGAATTGAAAAGGTTTAGAAACTACGATTCAGATCAAACAAATAGACCGTTTACACATATACAAACTGTGGATGGAAATATCTGCCACAGGGCGATCTGCTTGAATGAGACGTGTGATTTGGTTGGGAAAATCTGCAACCAAAAAGCAATGTTATTGGGAGGGCCTCCTCAGCCCAAGTCGGTTGTGTTTGTTGCGTGCAATCAACACTTGAGTACAATTATTTGAGTTTGTGGCATAAGTTTGACGTTAAAATAAACTTACCCTGTTGAGAGCAAAGTGAGGCTAGCTATAGAAGAGAACTAGACGTGATATGCAAGGTAGTTGCAGATGACATGTAGCAGGCGCTGAGTCCATGTAGGAGGCACTCCTCTAAAATGGAGAAGATAACAGAGGTTATGGCAGGCAATTGAGCAATGACAACGGGTGCCTGACTTTAGCCACTTAGCCATTGAGCTGCTACGCCAGGTCCATTATAATGGGTTTCGTGTGCGATTGATGTGGTGTGTGGTCCGCGTCGAATGAATCTTTGGACTCACCAGGAGTCGTCCTCGCCATGATTTGTGTAGCAAGGACTCCTGGACTGATTTTATATTTCCACACAAACTTGTAAAGCTATACCACATTTACTAATCACATCTTTATACTCTCTCTTAATTGATATGTATTTCATATTGTTGATTACTATTCTGAGATGAATCTCATATTTAATGTTGATAGCTTGTAGTGAACATCCCTTACGAAAACAACTGAAAGCAGCCTTTGGTAAGACTAGTCGGATAAGGCGACTGGGTTATGCCGAGTCAGAAAGGATTACTAATCACATATTCATAACCTCTCTCTCAACCAAACCCTAGCTGAATACCTCCATCGTCGCTGGTCTCTGGCTATGGCTGGGGCCGGTGGCAGCCTCTCCCTTTCTTCTCCTAGCCCTTCCTCCCTTCCTCTTCCCCATCCAAGCCTTCTTCCCCCTCACCATGCACGACTTCCCCTCCCCCCCCCCCCCCCCCACCCCACCTCACGCCGACCACTCCTTCCCGACCATTACCTACCTTTTCTCCTCTCTCGTGCTTCTCTCCCACCATTTTGGATGCAAATTTCCATGGATTTATGCCCTGTACCCTGACCCGGGCCATGCTCTTTCAAGATTTTCTTTGATTTGGTGCTCGTTTTCTTGATTTGGGGTTTGGATTTGTGTTGCAAGTGGGTTGGATCCACCTTCGTCATCTCGTTTCCATGGTGGTGTCATCTTCCTTGCCTAGTTTGGGTGGATGCACTAACTTGTGCACTCAAATATGACGGCTCGGCTTGATCTGGCAGCTTGGCTTGTATGTCTCGGTGCGACTCGGCTTGTGCGTCTTGGACTTGGCGGCTCCATTGTCTGTTGCAGTTGCTCTTATGATTTTTGATGTGTGGATGCCGGTACCCCACTGTTCGGTGTATTTGTGGGTGGCTTGGGCCTGAGTGCCTCATCCCTTACTGTGATGAGTTGATTAGCGGATCCCTTCTCGGTGTAGTCTAGTTGTGTTTCACTCGCCTTATGTGCACCGTGGTGGCGCTATTGTTTTGGCTAGATTGGTCTTCAACTTTGTGTGATGCGTGGTGTAGTCTCGTTTGTCAACAATGACTTGATGTGGTCTCGCTCTAACGCGATGACTTGATATGGCCTTGCTATTCAATGATGACTATTATGGCTGCTTTTATTTCTCTACTGTGGTTATCGTTTATTGTGACAAATCTGTACTGGTAGCACTTGTGCGCTTGACGATTATGTGTTTGTGCTTGTGGTTGTCTACTAGGGGTTTACTCTTATTTGTTTGTCTATGCAAATTCACTCCAGATCAATTTATTGGTCACTAGAGCTATGTACCAAATGACACCTTTGTAAATGTTTGTGTTGATTAATGAAACACTACGCTATTGTTTCTTGTAAAAAAAAATAAAAATAAAACCTCTTTAATTGATGTGTGTTTCATATTGTTGACTACTTTTCGGGATATATCTCATATTTAATGACCACTTGATTATCTTTCTTCTAAAATACTATTTACTTATGTAAACGTTTACACCAACATTTCTTCTAGAGAATTTGTATGAAATGTTCAGGGTTAACTCCATTGCTTATACTGTTTTTTAGAACAATAGGTAACATTAGTATCATTGACAACATAGGGCAGTGGCATGCCCCACAATTAGGTTGGATAAGCCTAAAAGGGTTGTCAGGGGATGATTAGGTATGAAGTTAGCATATAGAACCACACAGCTAGCTACCCCACAAAACATACCTAAGCATGACTTAATTGAAATGGTCACATATATAAACTTTCATCAATTAACTCGTATTTGAGAATAATAATGTTACCCAAACATCAAACGTAAATCCAGGAACATAGGATATTGTTCACAAAGTAAACCAAATCTACTAGGGAGTTTGGCCAATGTGGCCTTCCATGTCAAAAATTCGCTCTTCAAAATGTGTTAGGTGGAGTAAAATTAGTATAATGAATTGACTTCGGGAATGATACTCCTCAACAATATTGGTAGGAACACAAACAAATGTATAACCAATGATATATTCCATCAGAACAGAAGTAGATTTTGCAGGTTTTGGGAAGACTGTCCATTATTCTTGAAGTTTTAGGTCTTAGGTGCCAAGGATCACGTTTCTGGCTATGTTGTTAGCCCATAACAGGCTTGATTCTATCATATGTTGTGAAACAAGCTCAAAAGTGGTTGTAAGAGAGAGACGGACAGACTCGTACTTAGGTTTGGAAGGTTCTAGCTGAAGCTGGAGGTGTTGTTCGGTGCATCTCTGGCGAAGCAAAGTATGCTTTTGGTGCATCCCTACCAAAGCAGGGTACCACCATTCGGTAGACTCTAGTTGAAATTGAATCTTTACCATTCGGTGCATTCTAGCGGAATCACTGGGTACCTTTCTCTCACATTTGTGGTAGTAATCAGATCCGAGAATTTGGAAACTTCTGCTCTCTACACTGCTGCTGCAAGAGCAAGTTAGACATGGAAGGACAAGAAAAATCTTCTCCAGTCAAAATTCAATCGGCTATAAACTTCAAAATTTTACCTATTCATGGACATAAAGAATTTAATAATGTCTTTTTGCATGATTGAAACGGTCCGTAAAAGCGAGTCAAAGGGCCAGGGAATCCTTATTAGTGAGGTACTTCCATGTGTAATGCTTTAAGCAAAAGTCTTCGAATGAATATCATGGCGGAGGCTTATTGAGCTCTTCCACACCATAGTTGGCTACAATTAATGGTTTCGTAGCTTTTTGTAATCAAGCAGAGTGTCACATTTGGTGTTCAGATAAAATAGTTTTTGTTCAAAACGTCCAAGTCAGTGAAATGTAGTTCGACAAATCGCTAAATGGAGGAAACAATATTATGATTGGTGCTGTGGGAAATAAAATCTCCATAAGCACCAAAGTTAAAACATTTAGGTTCTAAGACATGGTTTGGTTTAAACTAATTAATCATGGAGAATTTTCGGGTCTCAACATGAGTGGTGTGTGTTAAGAAACTTTAGGTTTCTATGACACTTTTCCGAAACTTCAGGTTCATAATAACTGCAAAAAAGACAATATATAAAAGACATAATATATAAAGCAATTGAAAACAAATATAATGATAGTGGGTAGCTTCGAACGCTTTGTGTGAAAGTTTTAGAGAACGACCCCAAAAATATGTAGCTTTATGTAAAAAAAAAATTATTATTTTGATCGGTTGGGCTGCAGGCTAGCGAGAGAGAAGTGGGGTTTGTAATAGGGCTGGGCACGGGCCGGGCCCAAATTTGGAAGAACCAGACCTACCCGTTTTAAAATGTAACGGGCCGGGTGTAGGGATTTAAGTTTGGGAACTGGACCTAACCCGGCCCGTATCAAACGGGCCGGTTCGGGACGGGTCCACGGGTCCAATAACTTTTTTTTTTATTTTTTTTAATCTGGTTATGGGCATACTAAGATTGAAGCAGAATGAGGTGTGGTTCCAGTGCCGATCGAAAAGGAAGAAGCTTGTAGAACCAAATAGCAGAATGAGGTTATGTGCTAAAGTAGAATTGCTTATACGGTTCACAAAAACTGAAATAGAACGAGCAAATATTCACCCTTTCATCCAAAATTTCCAATCCATAAAATGACTCCCCATTATGATCACGACGCCTGCAACAAAAAAAATATAAGACATCGCATGGACAAGTCAAATGTAAAAAGAGCCAAGGAAACATAATAACAACAATAATGCCAAATATTCGACAAATCCTACTGCTAAACGTGATATGGAGCTTCAACTTCAGTGTCTATCTAACATACAAAGAGACAAGCAACTCATGGGGGAAGCATGTTCACTGTTTTCAAAACACACACAGCTAAGCTCAACACACAACACATAAACGCACACCACATAGAAATGCACATTGCACAACACAGAAGAAGCAAAAACTACAGTTATGCACAGATTCAAAAACTGCACAGATTCAAAACTGCACATGTATATATCCAACAACAGAATATATATGTGCAGATTCAAAACTGCACACATATATATATATATATATATGTATTAAAAAACTGCACAGATTCAAAACTGCACACACACACACACACACACACACACACACACACATATATATATATATATTCAAAAACTGCACAGATTCAAAATTGCGCATATATATATATTCAAAACTGCACAGATTCATTCATCTGAAGATCTTTACCATATTCCAAGTTTCCAACTATATGAACAAACAATGAACTGTAGTTTTATTGCATACATACCTAATCCAACTAGATTGTTTGTCTGATCACAGAACTCAAACCAATCAAAACTCAAACCAAAAGTCAAACTAACTATTGAGCATACCATTCAATCAAAACTCAAACCAATATATTATATATATATCAAATATTTTTCAGTAATCAGCTAGATAATCAAACCCAAATTAGAAAAACTAAAAATATAGAGAATACTGAGACGAAAAAAGAAATAGGAGAAAAAAATATCACCTTTCTTGGCCAACAGTGTCCCAAATCTGAGCCTTGATGAGCTTGGAATCAACGGTCAAAGTCTTGGTGGCGAACTCGACGACGACGCCAATGGTAGACTTGGACTCCGAATTAAACTCGTTCCTGGTGAACCTGGAAAGCAGGTTCGACTTTCCCACCCCAGAAAGTCTTGGTGGCCAACTCGACGCCGATGGTAGACACTACTAGACAGTAGCCGTTGAGGGAGTCGAGGCTCAAGGGAGTGACGGTGGAGAGGTGGGGCGTAGGAGTGAGAGAATGAGTAGCAGGGTGCGTGTGCTTGTCTGTGTGTGTGGCTTGCTTGTGGCTAGCCGGAGTCGTGTCGGAGAAGGTGGACGGAGGAGCGGCATCGCGAATTTGAGAGAGGGTTGGAGTGTTGGAGAGATCGAGACTGAACACTGAAGTCTGAAACTGATTTGGAAACCTAGGTTACAAATTAACGGTTCAGATTGAATGATAGGTTATCATTCAATCTCGACCGTTGATTATAATATGAAACGGGCCGGCCCGAGGCCCCGTTTTTCTAAGGTTTTGGAACCGGCCCGCCCCGTAAATAACCATGCCCCGACCCGCCACGCCCCGTTTGTTCCCAAAAAAAAAGGACCTGGCCCGTACCCGCCTCGAACATACACTACCCGCCCCTACCCGCGGTTCCTCTACCCGTTTGCCCACCCCTAGTTTGTAGAACCCAGGCCCAATATTCCTATTTTCTTATAGAAAAGATAACAAAGAAAAGCAAACATTAATTGATTACATATTAGTTCTAGGTGCGTATCCTTGCTAAATAAACCCACCCTATATGAATTTCATGTACAAAAAGGAATAGAAATACTAAACTACTTGAATTCAAGTTATTAATCGTAATTGTTTCCAATCAAGTTTTGAATCACATTATTTATAAGAAAATATCAAAGAACGGCGGGAATAGTAACTAATTAGCTACTCTTTTTTGGCGCGTGTTCCCGCTAAATAAACCTATCATGTATGTATTTATATTTGAAAAGAATAGAAACACTAGAATATTGGGGGGCAATCAAACTCAACTTATTCATTGTAATTGCTTCCAATCAATTTCTGATTCGGGTTTTCTTATAAAGTTATACAAAGAAGAGCGAAAACAGTAACCGATTACCTACGGATTATTAACGCAAATTTTTGCTATATAAACCCGCCCTATATGTAATACTATACAAATATTGTCCAATTATGAAAATTAAATACCTAAAGCAGAAAAAAATCGAACTATATTATATCTTCTCCAAAAAAAAAAAATGTATATAAATTTATTCAGACGGATGATTGAAAAGAAAGTATCAAATTATGAAATTATTTTGGAATTTTAATCCTGTTAATTTGTAACGTAAAACAGTATTTCCCTCTCTCTCTTTCTCTGGCTCATTTCGTTTTAACCGCGCCTCTCGTAGAGGTAACCAAGTTACCATTACCAAAGCCTTCCCTTGTCCCTCTCCTCTCTCTCCAAATATATACGCAGCACCAAATCTCATCGTCCTCAACCAAAACCCCCATTGCATCCCACTTTCTCTCTGAATCCCTTGTCACTTCTCACCCCTGCAATCCAATCCAATCCAATTCAATTCAACCCACTATCCCAATCCGATTCACCTCCGACGCAATTCATTTCGATCCGAGAACCGTCCACTCCTCGATCTATAATCCCCAGATTAATTGTCGTTTGTTTTATTCATTAAATGCTTGATTTTTGATCGGATTGGATCCGAATCGGACGGCGAACGCTTGCCTGGGATGGGAAGAGCCGGTGAATGAGAATTCTATGAGTGCTTGAACCAAATATGCCCGGTTTAGCTCAGAGAAATGACCAATTCAGTAATGGGTTGTCGCCCATTTACTCACTATCTTCGCCCAACGAATTTTGGTCCAAGCATCGTGACGATGTTAGCTACAATCAGCTCCAGAGGGTACTCTATTTTTTTTAATTTATTCGATTTTTTCTTTAAATTTGGGTTGAGATTAATTTGGATTACTTTTCATATTGTGTTTGATCAACGAATTAAATGGGTGTTTGATCAACGAATTAAATGGGTGTTTTGCGTTTGAATTGGATCTTGTACTATTTGTACTTGTTTGATTGTTCATTGGGGGGCTGATTTTCGTCGGAATATCGGTGTTTTGTTAATGAGATCCACTTTACTTGTTTGTGTGTGTATATATATGTCCGTAGTGAGAATATAATCTTGTAATTATGTAATTGAGTTAATAATTGCGTAATGTGTACCGTTATTGGAGAATGTTTCTCATTATGTTTTTGTTTCCAAATGGCTCTTCACATGCGTGGTAACGGAAGAAAAGTATGTACAAAAGAAAGAAATTTTATGTTTTTGTATTATCCAGGCGCGATATCTGAATGAAGCTGTCTGGTTATACCAAGTTTAGTGCACCTTTATTGCTTAGTTTATAGTAAGTTAGTAACGCTTACAGGCTTGGACATAGAACGTATTCACAGACTTACACATGTAGACTCTTTCATCGACGCAAGCACGTTGCAGGTAGAAAAGTTGCATCCATTGTTTCTTGATCAATGATATCATTTCCCAGTTACTGATCCTAAAACTGTGGTTGGTTTGATGGTGTTTGCAGTTGGGATTGAATAAGAAGTTCCTTGTAGTAATACGTATTTGGGAATTTATGGATTGTATAATAACCTATAATTATTCGGTTTCTTTTTTTTTTTACTCATTGTTGTCTGACAAGTCTCATATGAAGTTCTATATACCTTTGATGTAGTTTTGGAGTGATCTATCACCACAAGCTCGACAGAAGCTTCTCAGGATTGACAAGCAAACCCTTTTCGAACAAGCTCGGAAGAACATGTACTGCTCTAGATGCAATGGGTTACTGCTTGAAGGTTTTTTTCAGATTGTCATGTATGGCAAGTCTTTGAAGCAGGAGGGAACATGCGAGCAACTATCTTGCAACAGGTCAAGGGCCTCCAAAAATCAAAACGATGGTGGATCAAGTATTACTAATGGGTGCCATGACGAAATACCAGATCCATCTGTCCATCCTTGGGGTGGTCTAACCATAACACGTGAGGGGTCGTTGACGCTGATTGATTGCTATTTGTATTGTAAGTCTCTCAAGGGACTTCAAAATGTAAGTTATAATTTTATTATTTCATGACTTTGGTGTACAAGCCAATTTCATTCTAGTAGCTGATTTTTTTTAATTTTTAATTTTTAATTTTTTAATTTTTTGAATTAGGTATTTGACAGTGCACGTGCAAGAGAACGAGAACGTGAGTTGCTTTATCCTGATGCATGTGGCGGGGGAGGTCGGGGTTGGATAAGCCAAGGAATGGCAAGTTATGGCAGAGGACATGGAACAAGAGAATCTTGTGCATTGCACACTGCTAGGCTTTCTTGCGATACATTGGTTGATTTCTGGTCAGCACTTGGAGAAGAAACTCGACAGTCCCTTCTTAGGATGAAGGAAGAGGATTTTATTGAGAGGCTCATGTACAGGTGTTTAGCTATTCATGTATCCCTTTCTCAAGAGATTCAATATAAAATAGTGGAAGTGATGTATTTCTTCTTTCTGGTTGAGAGAAGCGCTGTATGTTTAGTTATGGTTTGTGGAGGAAGTTTTGGTTATTAGAACTGCAAGATTAGTAATGATATTGAGGATGTTCAGCCTGGTGAAGCTAATAGGGAAGAGAAAAGTAGGTTCACTTGGTACAATAGCAGCCCATCATTAGCCGACGCATCCTTGAAGGCTTTACATAGGCCTAAAACATACTCTTTTCTTTGAATTACATTTGAATTTGGGTTCATGCGCATAGTAACTATTATGACGGTATTTGAAAATCCTCACCAAAACATATGTGCAGGTGAATAAAAAGTAATAGCGTGAAAGATTAATCTACCAGTGGCTTTTCATGTTGCAACATCTGGCCGTTTTGTATATAGCATGCAGTTATACGTTATTTGGTCCTCTAAAATTGCCTAGTCAAGAGTTATGTTTGCAGCAATTACTTCCTTAAGTTTGGATATCCTAAAAGTCCTCATCATTTACTTTTATTCTGGGTTGTCTTAAGATTTTGATGTTCCCGTCACAGGTTTGATAGCAAGAGATTTTGCAGAGATTGCAGAAGGAATGTGATTCGTGAGTTCAAGGAGCTAAAGGAGCTGAAGCGCTTGAGGAGGGAACCTCGCTGCACTAATTGGTTTTGTGTTGCAGACACCGCATTTCAGTATGAGGTGTGGCCTCAACTGTTTCTTTAATTTTGTTCTTTTCTCTGATTTTTGTTGTGATTTTTGTGTTCTCCAAGTTTTTCAAGAGCAGACTAGTGAGATAATTAATTTTTGATAGTTGAACCACTTTAATTTTTGATAAGTACGGATGATGTGACTGGCATTTTTATCTCTTTTTTGCTGTCATTACAGGTATCTGATGCCACAGTACAAGCTGATTGGCGCCATACTTTTGCTGACACTGTTGGTACATATCATCATTTTGAGTGGGCAGTTGGAACAGGCGAGGGAAAATCAGACATTCTGGAATTTGAAAATGTTGGCATGAATGGGAGTGTGAAGGTCAATGGTCTAGATCTCGGTGGTTTAAGTGCATGCTACATTACCCTGAGGGCTTGGAAACTAGATGGCCGTTGCACCGAGCTTTCTGTAAAAGCTCATGCATTGAAGGGTCAAGAATGTGTTCACTGTAGGCTTATTGTCGGAGACGGCTATGTAACAATCACAAGAGGAGAAAGTATTAGAAGATTTTTTGAGCATGCTGAAGAGGCAGAGGAAGAAGAGGTAGTTAAGATCCCTAAAGGCTTAGTGTTATTATTTATGTTCTCAGTTCTCCAGAGGCAGTTGAGATTTATATTTTATCTTACGGGGTTAGACCTAAAGAAGTGTTCTAAAGAAGTGTTGTTATTTAATGTGTTTTTCAGGATGATGATTCCATGGACAAAGATGGAAATGAACTGGATGGAGAATGCTCCCGTCCGCAAAAACATGCGAAGAGTCCTGAACTTGCTCGAGAATTTCTACTAGATGCTGCAACTGTTATTTTCAAGGAACAGGCATGTTCAGTCTGCTGATGTTGTGTGTTAAGTTTATCGTTGTTCATTATATAAACTCAGCTCCTTTGTTTGTTTACCTGTGTTAACATAAATGAAGATCCTTCATATACCATATTGTATTCTTAAACCTCAGTTAGGTAGTATGCAATTCAGTCTATAAGACATCTGGGTGTAATGTGGAAAGTAAGAGAGATAAATTATATTTTCTATGCTAGGAATGATGTCAAATAGTGGTGTTGTCAATGGTGCCTAGGGAATGCAATCACAATAGTTCGGAATTGTTACTATTTAAACCTTTTTATTTAACTATTGAGGAAATGGTATTTAAAAGTTGCGTTTTCCTTGGAGCAACTACGGTGGGGAGAGGGTTAAAGATTCAATGTTAGGTTGTACTTAGCCAAAATGAGGATAAAAAGCAAAAGAAAATGAGTGTGGCTGCATGTTGCACACAATGTCTTCATGGCAGAGATGCTTAGATTTTTGGAGTTCGGAGTTATGTTGGCATGATGCTGTAAAACTACTCACTATGTGTGTGTGCTTGCATTGCTGGCAGATTTCTTAGTATGCATGTTGTGTGTGACTGTAATATACGTATTCTGTGTCTGATTGTGAATGCCAATCTTTCAGGTGGAAAAAGCATTTAGAGAAGGAACAGCTCGTCAAAATGCACATAGCATCTTTGTTTGTCTTGCACTAAAACTGCTGGAAGAGCGAGTTCATGTTGCCTGCAAAGATATAATTACTCTTGAAAAGCAGGTCTTAAATCTTGTTACATTTCGGGCTGTAAAAACCTTGTTATATATTCAAAGATAACATACTGGGTAGAAAAATGAGGAGCCATTTTGCGTTTTAGGAGAAACACTTCTGATGACTTTGCACCTTTTCTCTACAGATGAAGCTTCTAGAAGAGGAAGAAAAAGAAAAGCGTGAAGAAGAAGAGCGCAAAGAGAGGAGAAGAACAAAAGAAAGAGAGAAAAAGTTGCGAAGAAAGGAGAGGTTGAAAGGGAAAGAAAAAGACAAAGATATGGAATGTTCTGAAGTAAATGAAATTCCTGCTCTTGATGTTGTCTCAAAGGAAGAATCATCACTACATGCTGATGAGGAGCCTAATAGTTCCATTAGCTGCAAGGATTCAGTTATTGAAGCTGATGATCAGATTCTATCTAGGCCTGGATCTCCTGAGACACGTGATGAACAGTCCCAAAAAGATTTTATCATTTCAAAAAGTGAAGACCACTGTTATGATAGTCCTGATGGTGAAATCACCAATGGAAGAGGTGATAGTGGTTCTTTTACAGTTGAGCAATCAAAGTTTTCACGACGGAGATTAAAATATAGGAGAGAAGCTCAACTAGATGCATCTTTGAAGTGGTCTGACCGACGCAGATATGCTGCTGTTTCAGACAGTGCTTCTGTGGTTAGTAGATCTGAGTCGAGATGTAATGCTGATAATTTTGAGACTCCATCAAGGGTCATCAATGGATCAAATAGGCAATTAAGAGTGAATGGCCCGAAGTCCAATGGTCGACATAGTGGTCCTAAGTTTACTGAGAAGTTTCTCTCCCCAAGTAACAGGATGAGTGACAGATACGACTTCAATTCTTGCAGCTGTAACAAAAACACTGAATATAGAGCAAAGGTAGAGCCCCATGTTTCTGCTGCCGGATTGGGATGGGATACTAAAACTGCAAGTAAGGCAGAATCTGCATTAGATATGTCCAAGCAATTCTATCGTGGTAACAGGTATAACCAAGTAGGAGACTTGCGTGATAGTTGTGTAAGACCCAAAAGCAAAGTCAATTATGGGGACAATCCTGGTAGAGATTTGGTTCATCCCAAGAAAATTTGGGAGCCCATGTATCCTAGAAGTAACTCAGACTCCGATGTTACCTTGAGGTCATCTGCTTTCAAGGATGAAGATAAAATCGTGAAGTCACCTGGTGATATAGGTACATGTGAAGATCGGGTAGATGCAGGTGAGATTGATGAGGATAATAACTTGAAGGAATCAAGAAAATCCAGCACAGGAATGGATGTCAACTGTCAGAGTGGATTTCATGCAGGAGCACAGGATTCTTGCAACTCAACAAAAGCCACTTATGAGGAGATTGGATTATGCCCTATCGGTTCTGTACTTAATTCCATTGACTCTACATCAAATGGAACTTCTGACCCCACTGTCAGCAGTACTTCTAATTCCGATAACTGCTCGTCATGCCTAAGTGAGGGAGATAGCAATACAACCTCGTCAAATCATGGACATCAGGAATCTTCATCCACATCAGATTCAGAAGATGCCAGCCAGCAATCAGGAGGAAAGGAAACTTCTATATTCATTCCAAATGGTTTCCGAGACCATGAAGTTGGTATGGAGAATAATCAGAGTGCAAAAGGAGAGTCTATCGAAACCAGGACACCGATTGGTCCTTCACTGAGTGGAGCAGGGAGTAACATTTTTGGGAATCCATCAACAAAAATTGCTCAGAGTTTTGATAATGGTTTGTCTGCTGTTAATGTTGGTTCACAGCATCATGGGATGCTTCCTCCGATGCATAACCAAAATGTACAGTTTCCTGTGTTTCAAGGTCCTTCAACAATGGGTTACTTTCACCAAAGTCCAGTTTCATGGCCTGCTGCTCCAGCAAATGGAATGCTAACATTTCCGAACCATTACTTATATGCTGGTCCTCTTGGGTATGGTATAAATGGAAATTCAGGCTTCTGCATGCAGTATCCTGTGCAGCACGTACCTCCCTTGTTTACCCCTGGCCCCGTTCCAATTTATCAGCCAGTCATCAACAGAGAGGAGCACGCTCAGATATCTACCCCGTGTATGCAAGACTATCCTAAAGAAGCTAGTACAGAGAGTGTGGATCCATCTGGAGCGCATTCAAGGCAAGCACCACCAACTGGAGAAAGAGCGCATGATGATAATTCTGGAAAATTACATACGAACAATGATGGCTTTTCCTTATTCCATTATGGTGGCCCTGTTGCTAATCCACCAGGATGTATGCCTTCGAAAGAACAGACCGTTACGGATTCTCCCTTAAAATGTTCGGATCATGTTGAGAATGATCAGGCGTGTTACAAGGAGGCTACCATTGAAGAATACAACCTGTTTGCAGCAAGTAATGGCATAAGGTTTCAATTCTTCTGAGGTAAGAAGGTGTGAGGCGGCTGTTGAGGAATATGCAGTCCCTATCTTCTTATATCGAGATGAAGGTTTGTGGTACTTGGTACTCAATAATCTTCCTTTGAAAAATTCCAATTTTTAGCTCAATAGTTTTCCGTTTTTCGATTTGCCCCATTGATTTTTGTTTTTCCTATAGTAGAGAGAAAAAGGTTGGGAGAGTGCTACAATGTTTGAAGAGTTTTCTTTTTCGTTTTTTTTTAATTAATGAAGAATTTGTTGGTATGGAAGTTTACTCCTGTATTTTAGAGCTTGTTTTAGGATTTTGAACCTCCTAAAGCATTTTATTAAAAGAATTTTCTGGGATGATGAAAATAATGGAGCTTATATGATGAGGAATTTATGTGTTATGGCTTGAGTGCACATCCTTTGAGTTTTCCCATCAAATTTTGATGGCTTGAAATTTTGTTTACCATCTGTGACTCAATAAATCTTCCTCAATTGGTTGTTGGTCAAGGACTTCTTCACCTTCTTCAAACTTAAACTCCAATTCCCATTGTTCATGGAGAAATCTTTGGTCGACAATAGTACACAATTACTTTTGCCTCTTATACAAGGATTCCTTGGTCGGGCCAAAGAAGTACCGTCACTAGATCATTATCAAACTAATTGCAATCCGTTTTTTGTTTCGGAAGGATCGTGTCGGAGCACCTTCTACTTCTAATCGGTTATTTTTTTGTTTTTTTGAGTACATCAATATTAAAGGGAAGAGGAGTTCGGTTAAACCACACAATAGGTAACCTAAAACTGGGTTGGATTAGAAACCAAAGTTTTTGAGCAACCAGTCTGGCAAACAACTCAAACGACGAAAAGTATTGTTAATTCCTACATGCTCATTCCAAGTTCGAAGTTTAGTAAGTCATGGCACATAATTTTGAAAAAAATATCGAGTAATACTATTCATACCATGTTTTTATACCACATTTCTATACCACCTTAGCTGGCATTTGATATGGACAGCCATATTGTTTGAAAAATTTGCAAAACCCAAGGAAATGAAGGAGAAAGACTCATTGTATACCATAATCATCATTTAATTAACTAATTTTTCTTAATTATTAGTTTATTAAATAATGAACTAAATTTAAAAATCTGATTAATTCAAATGATATGGTTATCCAAATCAAATGCCGTCTAAGGTGGTATGAAAATGTAATACAAAAATATATTATGAATAGCATTACTCAAAAATATCGGACTAAACAAGTTCAATGACCTTCAACGAGAGTCCAATTTTTGAACAGAGGTAAGCGAAAGCTACCTAACTTGCTCAGCACGGCACGAGGGTTCAATGGCCGAAAAGAAACAGAACGCAGGGAGTAGGGCAAAAGAACCAGTCTGCAAAAATAAAACGATGTGTGAATCTATAAATTTTCAATTGAATCCACTGTTTCTTGCACATGAAATTGTCAAAGTTCAAATCAACCATCAGTTTATTGGGGCGTTTCTTGCCCCAATAAACTTTAATACAGCAAGATAAAAACAAGGTTCATCAACATATTCGGTTAATTCGAAAGAATGTTCGGCTGCCGCTTCCTCTAAAGTACTCTTCTCAGGCAGGTCAGAAGTTACAACATCTGGATACTGTCGTCGTTGCTGCTCCGAAACTTCTCTTCCTTGGGGATGGCTAATAACCAGTCTCGCACCTATACAACAAACAGCCACAACTCAGAATCAAGAGTGATATTTTGAAAGAATTTAACAGCTAATGTTAGATTTATCACTCTCGAAAATATTTTCTACTTACTAATTTTAACACGAAACACTCAATTTATGGATTCAGACAGGCAAATATGTATATTTTCAGGGTGAGCCCTGAATGACATGCGAGGACGAGTCTATGGCAATTAATGACACTTCATCAAGGCTGAGAAGCAGTAGTATATCAAGCATGAACAAAAAGAAAAACGGATGATATTATGAAAATCACCTTGTGTAAAACACCTTGCAAGTGTTTTAAACACTTCGTCAAGTTTCAAGGGCATGGCTGGAAGGCAATAAAGGAACACAACATCTAAAGGCGCCCACTTATCAGGTACATATATCAATTCTCCTTGCCAACACTTAACCTTGTCATATTTTTCTTTAACGCCAGCTAAAACAAAAAGTGAATCATGGACAACAAGCAGGAGACTGCAGGGTGATGATTCAACCAACCGATCCACAAATCCTTCAGAACCAATTGAAACCATAACCCTAGAAGTTTCTTCAATCTCTCCTGCAGATATAATGCGATCAATCTTAAGGTTATAATCTTGGTCGGAACTGAAATCACCTGAATCAAGAAAGGACCAGTCTTTCTCATCAAAATCATCGAAGTTGATTACAGAGACTACGCCTTCATTTGATGGAGCTGTGGCACCAAAAAGTGTTTGGCGAGTATGCAAAGAATGATGTGAAATAAAAGGAAATGAAACAGAAAGAGGAGGGACACAATGATTCCAGCGATAAACACGGTTCATGACCATATGTTGAGGTTGTGTTTGAATACAAGGTAGGAACTGGCATCTAGGCAAAGGAACGAAAAGAGAGTGAGATGAGAAAACAGAATTCATTGCAAAGAACTACTGAATTTCCTATTTGGATGTTTCTGGTGTAAAACGAAAAACTTCAGAAGCTTAATTATTGATAAACAGAGATGGACCAAAATGGATTCTGTTAATATTTCGAAAGTAGCTCAGTTCAACTTGTTATCGCTACCCTTAAACTTATCTTTACGATCAAAACCCCTGCATATAAGAACAAGAAGAAAGCATTACTCACAGTCCTTAAACTGACATCTACAATGCTTATCATTCAACTTCAAAAAGATAACATCAACAGTATTTCAATTAAACAGAAAGGAACAACACCACACGAAAACCGCAGACTCGAAAAAGGTGATCCTATAGTAGCATTACCACTGTTATCAATTTCCACACAGCCTCAAACCCCTATACCGGTATCCGACGGAGATTACCTCTTATCGAATCGGAATTCTCTTGCAACAATAATTAACTTTCTTCAAACAAATAACCCAACAACAAATGTTCATTTGTTTCACATTTCAGAACCTGAAAGAAAACAAGATTATAAAACCCAAAGTGCCAAAAGTCATCATCTTTCTCTCGATTTTCCCTCGATTTTCCAAGTAACCAAACACAGAACTAAATTGGTAAACCAAACAAACCGAAAATAACTGATTTCTTCTATGCACAAATCATAGAAACGACGACCCAGAAGAGGCAATTTGAAAGCATAAAAGGAAAAGGAAAGGGAGTAAAAGGAAATTTCGACAGAATTTCAAATTCAAATTCGTTTCTTTTGCGTGATGGTTAGATCAAAATTTACTTACCCAGAGTCCTGCTTTGGAAATTGAACCTCAATGGCGAATGCAGAACTCAGAGCCTCCTCCCAATGGGTATCACTGCAAAGCTCTAGTCCTGATAGTTCGACTCCTATCTCGTTAAACCCTAATTTTGAACTTTTTGGGGTTCAAATTCCGCTGCTACTTTATCCTCAGAAAAAGTCACCAGAAACGATTACTGTAAAATACGATTATGTTTCCTTTGGCACAATTGAACGATAACTCTTTTATCCCCCGGAGGATCTCTCGCATCCTCAAATCGTGTCCGTTTATCATATATAGTACGATCAATTTTCATGAGTTATTATTTATATTTAATTTAAAATAATTTTTAATCATACGATATACGATGAACAGACATAATTAAAAGATTCCCAAGATCCTCATAAAAAGAATCCGAAAAGAATCTTCATTGCTTTTATCTTACATCACTTCATTGAAGTAACAAAAATAAAAAAATAAAAAATAAAAATTTAGGATTTACACCTTAATTAATTTCTAAAATGGGTAATGAGATTTCAATTTTAACATTTTACGCTCTTAAATCCTAAGTTTAAAATGTTATCAATTTAGACTTTTTGTTAAGTTGATGGTCTGATTAATCGTTAAATGATGAGGTCAACAATGATGTTGACTTGTAGGACGATAGAGTTGAACCTAGAACCTTGGGTTCAAGTGGTTGTCTAGCAAAAAACATATTAAGTAGGGATATGTTCTTAAGTCACATTGAGTTCCTCAATCTCATCTGAACCCGTTTAAAGGTAATTGTGTTGGAGACAAAATGATGGAAAAAAAAAAAAAAGTTAAAGAAAAAAATGGGTGTAACATAAAAATATAAATCTCTAACTAGTGGTATGAGAGCTAAGGATTAGACCCGCATGACACCCCTTTGAGATCATAGCGTAAACTCACTAAAGAAGGTGAAATGTGTATAATTTTTTCTTTCTAAATGGTCATATCGAATTTTACAAGCTGTGTAAGTTGCGAACAATATCAATAAAACATAACTTAAATCACGCTAATTTAATTTCTTCTTAAACTACTCGAAAACAATGGGAAGAAACTCCAGTGACTGCTGCCATAATCGCCTTCAAGTCTTCAATAATAGGTCCATTGATTGACAAGTTAGTAGAAAAATCATTAAGTGCAGCAACAATCTGGAGACAATCACTTTCCAAAGTGAAGTTGAATAAGCCCCTTTGCGTCGCCAACAGAAGGCCATCCCAAGCAACCAACGCCTATAGAGATGAGATAAAATATTATCCACTTTCCTAGCAAATGCATCCACGAATGCACCCCGATGGTCACGTATTATGACCCCAATTCCACCCCCTGATTCAAAGAAACATTCCAAGCATCATCAACATTAGCTTTCAGAAAACCATTGAATATGGGATAGGGGCTACGCAGTGGGGCGAGAGGAGCGAGGAAAAGCAATTTTGTTAAATTCCTGCCACCAACATAAGCAGCTTGTGGTGAGGAGGTCGGGAGAGTCAACCTTGTCCACTATAACAAAATTGGCTTAATGTGTCGGAAAGTGGTGACGATTTTTATACCATTACTGTTGGATAAAATATTTCCGACATCTTTAAAAAGTGTCGGATAACAAAGTACTACTTTCACTTATATCCGATATTAGTGCACTACTTTCTGACAACAATAATGAAGCGGGCCCTTAACTCCACCGGATTAATTTTTTTAATATTTTTAACTAGTTATGGCAGATATATCCGACATTAGTAAGTAATGTGTCAGATTATATTATATTATTTTCAAATTTTTAATACTAACTCAGGCAGTTATATCCGACACAAATATTTTCAAATTTTTTATATTAACATTGGCGGTTATATTCGACACAATTATTATTTTATTTATTTTTAAATCCTGGCAAATTTTGGGAACGAATTTTGGGCGGGATATTTCCCACCATTCTTTATGTTGAAAAGTGTGTTGTCGATTCTATTCGACAATAATAGGAAAGTGTGTCGGACAAATTTGTACATGGCTGTCGATTTTAACCAATAGTACTACCAATTCTATGTAATAAAACCTCTCTCCCTCTTCCTCGTGCTGCTGCCTTCTCCCTTCTTCAATTTCTTCTCCTTCCCCCTGCATTCCTTCTCCTCTCCTCCTTCTTTCCTTCTCCTTCTATTCTCCCCTCTCCTCTCTCATTTTCCCTTTCTTCTTTTCTCCCCTTCTCCTTCATTTCCCTTTCATTTCCACCTTCTTCTTTCCGACATCTCTTTCTTCTTTTCATTTCATCTTCTTACCATGCTTTTTTTTATCCACTTCATCTAGTTCCTCCATCACTCTCTCCATGACGGTCGCTGATCTCATCTCCTCATCTTCTCTCTCTAGTACGACAACACAGGATTTACGCCAAATACTAGAAATGTCTCGCTTTCCTGCTCCCGTTTTCTATTGTGTGTAAGGAATTTTGCTTACCTGAGGTAATTAGTGAGGGATTTTGTTTCAACTTTTTCAAGTTAACTAAAAATTTGTAGTTCCCTGATTTTATTATGGTTTTGTAGTTTTTGTTCAATTCAATATATTTTTATGACTAATTTGCTAATTATCAAACTTCTCATACATTGTTCTACTTAAACCACATTTATTTTATCTAATTTGTTAATATTTAGTGATGTTTTTGGCATCAATTGTTGTTGAAATTTTGTTAATTCATGTTTTCTCATATGATGGACTGTTATTCTGCAGTGAAGAGCATCGAAAGAAAAAGAGGAAAAAAGAAGGGGGGAAGGGGGAAATGAGAAAGGTAGCACCGACATAAGGCCATCTCTAACCGAAGGTTCCAGAGGGCCAGAGGGCCAAAAATAGCTTGAAAACCGTCTCCAACCGAGGGTTAAGCCAGAGGGCACGTGGGCCCCACATAATTTGAAAGGGCCAAAGGGCTGGCCCAAATTTTTATTTATTTTTTATTTGTGTCGGTTATAATCGACACAAATAGAAGGGAAACATTTGAATCTAACGGCTAGTTACTGTTGGATTCAAATTTTTTTTTTTATAATGAATTTAAAAAATTCCCCTTTTTTTCCTATAAATACCTAAGCCATTCCTACACTATTTCTCACATAATTTTCGCCCTTTTTAAATTTAAGTTGTTGTAATTTTTAAATTTAAATAATAAAGTATGTTTGGCCCTATGACCCTTTGGCCCTCGGTTGGAGGCGGTATTTTGTGACAAGGCTAAAACGAGCCCTATGGCCCTCGGTTGGAGATGAAGGAAAATATGGCCTTATACTGTTCATTAAAATATTAATATCTTAGAGAGCCAGATGACTAAAACGATTCATCTGGCCAACCCTCGGTTGGAGATGGCCTAAGAAGGGGAAGTAAAGAAGAAAGGGAAAAGAAGATAGGAAAAAGAAAAGTCATCATTATGTTTTCTTTATTTTGTTGTATAAACACTTTGTATAATGAGATATATTGCTATCAATGGAAGCATTCATGTTAGATACGGATTTATTTATTTATTTATTTTAAATGAGCATGGGTGTCGGAAAAAGGAGCATTTTTGTTTATTTTTTATTTTTAATCAAAACATAAATTTGGTTTATATACTTTTATATTTTTATATATTTTTTTACTTTGTTGATTATATGTGACAACATTGTCTTTATATCAGACGAGATTTCTCAACAACTAATGTCGCCTATAACCGAAAGGAGTATTAATGTCACTTGTATCCGACATTATTTTCTTGGTGGATTAAGAGTCCTGTTCGACAGCAAAAATATTTTCGTGATGCAAGCAATGCTGTCGGTTTTTTTATCTGCCACTACATGAATTTCTGTCAGATTTTTTTGCTAATATATGATAGAGATAGGCTTTCTCCTTATGAGGAGCTGTTCTTTCGCCAAATGCATGTGGCTCGCATCTCCAATGGGCTACCCAACCACCCCTTCTCGATCCTCATCTATCCTAGATTGCCTGGCGAGTTGGGCTGCGGACCTCAATTCCCATACATTCGAGATGTGCCTCAAGATTCTATAGGCTTTTCTTGTCGTTGCTCACCGTAAGAACCGCATAAAACACAGTACGGTTCGGTCTCCGACTCGCCTCTCCTAAGGTTATCATGAGTAGGAAAGATGTCAAGGGCAATTTTCCACACTCCGATCTTTACCTTAGGTGGAACACAAGCAGCCCATAGTTTTTTCCACAACGCCCCAGAAGGATTGTAGACAGCGAACGGAGATGGCGCATCCCTGCGAGATTGAACCCAGTCCCTGGCAATATGATCGGCGCCCTTCACACTGAACAACCCTTTCCTATCGTAGTGCCTAATAAATCTAGGGTTTAGATGTGTATAATTTTTTTCTTTCTAAACATTGATAATTGAATTACACATACTATGTAAGTTATAAACAATATCAATAAAACATAACTAAAATCACGCTACTTAATTTCTTCTTATCACATAAAATATTAAAACTTTGAGACTTCTATTCCCCCTAAAGAGCAAATTCATATAGGGATTGTCATATATAATATTGACAATGACACTAAAAGAAGGTGAAATGTGTATAAATTTTTTCTTTCTAAATGATCATAATCGAATTTTACAAATTGTACAAATTGAAAATAATATCGATAAAACTTAACTAAAATCACACTACTTAATTTCTTCTTATCATATAAAATATTAAAACTTTGAGACTTCTATTCCACCTAAAGAGCAAATTCATATATCATATATGGAGTGTCATATAATCTTCACAAGCCTTATGCCATGGATCGACACGATTTTCGGAAAGCACAAGACAAACCTTTCATAATATAACTACTCGGAAACAAGAGTAATTATTCATCCATAACAACACATTTATTTAATCTTCAAAAACATAAAAAAAAAAAATTAAAACAAAAGTTACAATGTTTATCCACCCAAATCATAAACAACAAAGCAATCTTGGTTATAAAAAATAAAAGAACAACAAAATGTCTCTAAAGTACAACACTCAAAAGACATAGCACAAGAGTGGTAACGGCCAACCCAAGCTTCGAAAAATAAATAGTCGGAGCACTGCTTGGATTTGAGCTTGGATGAGAATCTGAAGGCAAAGATCCCTGAGGTGCTGGGTTTGGACTTGCCAGCGAGCTCTGTGGTATGGGAAGTGTAACCTTGATATCAACCTTTTGTCCCGCTTGACAGTGGCCGGGAGTACCACAAAGAAAGTAATAGTGGTCGGGCCTTTTAAGGGTGATGGTATCGGAACCAGAGGTATAAACTGTGATCGCAGCGGTAGTATTGCAAGATTCAAAATCTTGCTTGGTAACTTGCATCAAGTTGTGGTATTGACTATTGTAAGCGAATATAAGAGTATCGCCGACATGAAACTCTTTCGTTGAAGCCCACTTGTTGTAATCAACGAGACCTCGAGATGTCCACCCATCAGAATCGCCAACTCTATAAACATCACCTAAACAAACACCAGAAAGCACCATCATCACGAAGAAAATTAGTGCAGCAGTATTTCGCAGAGCCATGGCTAAAGAAATAGAAAGGGAAGGACAAGAGTGATTGACTGAAATTTGTTTGAGTGAAAGACTCGACGCGACCTTGCATATATATAGATCAACGTGCTTTCTCCTAGTCCGGTTCGGAATAGGTTTCCAAATTCCACTTACTAGTAGTAGTAGGAAATAATATATGCATATTGTTTCATAAAATGAGTAGTACTACTAACCGGATTCAGTTTTTGTTAAGAAAATAATCTACTAGTAGGATACGGAAGTATACATTTTTCTCATAAAATAGGTTTTTATATAATTGCGGCAATGTTAATTAGGCCCGGCTCGCAAATAATTACTATTAACGAGTTAAGGGTGGGGTGTCAATCATATCTTCGCTATAGAAAAAGGATCTACAACCAAGACAAGATTAGAAAAAATTAAAAGGATTTATTTGTAACAAATCATAGTATATAATAAACGCTTGAGTCCACGGATGAAGTAGGCATTCACCTAATAAGATTTCAAATATATAATCTCACAAATTCATTATAATTATACAAATGAGATGCATGAATGTAGTCTTACTCCCTTCTAATTTTGCTAACACTTACCTAGGGCACCCAAGCTGGCTTGCATGTCTTATACCGTACTTATACCACTTAACTTCGAATACTATAGGATATGAGTTAGCACCCATCTATCCCTTGATCCCAAATTTCAATTTAATTCTCAATTTTCACTTGTCATGTAGGCCTTTTCTCAACACCCAAATTTATTCAAGTCTTTCCTCCAACGTCTAGTGAACATATACAAGTTTTCAGATTATACATCCAAAGCCTTCTATGTCTTCTGAATATATTTTCAACTCAACACTTCACACAACTCATGCATCATGTTTTTCTTGACTGCGCGAGTGTTTATGCTTATGCAATACAACACTATGTCAACAGTCACATACTATCTAATAATCGTAAATTTCAATATGGATCAAGCTATAGATATCAAAGTGATCGTACTGACTATTGACCAACAGAAATTTAGTACATTGATTTAGGCTTCGGACGCAAATCACGTATAAATACCAAACTTCGCCAATCTGCAATACTGCTAATCGTTGAGCTCACGGAAATTTACTATGAAAATAAACTAGAAACTGACGAGCACTTGGTAGATAATTTCACAGAAACAGGTGCAACTTTCAAGCACCACCGGCAATCGAAATTTGTAACCAGATTCATGCATAGTTTCATTCAAAGTTTACGGCAGTCATAGAACTAGTCAACAAAATACACCAGAATTTCAGATTAAAATTTGCATGCAAAATTAAAAAATTACATCAGCTCTTGAATGATGTGCAACAAAAGAAAACAAAAGCAGGTAGACAATCACGTAAACAAAACAGGAAAACAGAAAAAACATGAAGAACGCACTGGAATTCGACATGAAGTCCTATTCGTAGGCAAAGAGCAAGTACCTGCTCTTTTTCTTAGTAAGAAACTGCCCTGGTCTCGTCGAGTAAGAAAAAGGCTCTCTTCATAAGAATCGACAGAGCAATATTGATATCGAGAAATCACAAGATTTTTCAGTTCTTTGCTCACAAGGTCTACGGAAACTAGTTCATGCTTTGATATTTTGATGATACTACCGAAACAGTAAAGGTCTCCTCCAATAAGCATCAATAACACTTCGCCATTGTTCCTAAAGCATAATGTCCCATCGACATGTGTAATCTGGAAATCAATGTTTGGATGCAGTGGCTCCATTTTTGCATCAGAGAGTGAGAGCTTCTCCATAACTTCCAATATCGACTTCTCTTTTACAGAATCCGCTCTTTTACACTCTGAATTGAACCTTCTATCTTCCCTATCAGATGACATCATTTCTCAAGCAGGTGTCTTTGTCACTCTCTTTTAGTGATAAACAGAAATGAACAATTCAAGAAGCCCTGCATATAACAACAAGAACAAGAAGAAAGCATTATCCTCTTAAACTGATACAGTGCTTAATTATTCAACTCCGGAAAGCTAAAATCGACTCTTTTTCAGGGATTAAACAGACACGTGCAACATATTAACACACATTCCAGCTCAGCATAATATTTTTCTGTTTGTTTTGTGTAACTAATTTTGTCTTAATGTAATTATTAGTTACACTTGATTAGGTGCTAATCATTATTGACAGATGTATATGTACTCATTTGTAAACATTCTTTCATTCAATGAAAGCATAACAGTTCATAAATCTCATATGGTATCAACCGCCTTTTGCTTAATTGCCTCTTCGCGATCCTCACCAACTTCCTGTGATTCGTAACTTCACCAACCTACGAATCGTGATTGATTTTCATCGAATCTTGATCAATTTTCTTTCGATTCTTGCTCTCTGATCTCTATTCTTCTTGATCTTTGATCTTTGCTTCTTCGATGACATCTTCGACTTTGTCTTCAATGAATCCTAACATTCTCGCCCCCAATTCTTCTCTGATGAACCTTAACCCTAATCCCCCAATTTCATCAATTTCCTCGATTACAGTCCAAGATATCAGTTGTATGGTTCCAACAAAGCTTAAATGAGATAATTATCTCCTTTGGAAGATGCTTTTTGCTCCAATTTTTCACCAGTACAAGCTCACTGGAATTCTTGATGGCAATGAAGCATGTCACCGCCATATGTGCTTGATATCTCTGGCCAAAGCACCGGTGTTCCAAATCCAACTTTTGAAGCTTGGTATGAGAAGGATCAAAACATCCTCATCTGTTTGAATTCGACTCTTTCTGAAGAAATCATACCTTTCACCGTTGGAGTCTCCTTTTCTCGAGAACTTTGGTTGAATCTTGAACAGCGTTTTGGTGGAGTTTCAGCTGCGCACATTCACTAGCTCCGTACTCGTCTTCATTCGGTTCAGAAAGGTGATCTTGCAATCTCTGAATACCTTCAGCAAATTAAGAGTATCTCAAATGCTTTAATGGTTGCCGGCGCGCCAATTTCCGATCATTATATCATTGCAGTTACACTCAATAGTCTCTCTGACAAGTACAAGTCATTTATTGACTCTATCATGTTGCGAATTTCCTCCATATCTCTTGATGAACTTCATGGTCTGTTTATCAACAAAGAACTTTTCATGAACGAAAGAAGAAGTTTGTTGTTGCAGTTGTTGCAGAACCTTTTCAAGCCTTTGCTGCTCAGTCTTAGTGCTCTCAGGCTCCTCTTCTTCCAATGCCACAATTCAATGCTTTTCCACAAGCCTTTGCTGCACCGTACTCTAACTCCAAAAATTACTGCAGTAACAATCGTGGCAATAATCGTGACAATTATCGTGGTTCTCGCAATTATCGAGGCAACTTTTACAATCAAAATCGTTCTTCAAGAGGTTATCGCCAGCACTCTGGTGATTGAGTTCCCTGTCAAATCTGTCACTCTTTAGACCATGAAGCTATTGATTGCTTTGACCGCATGAATCATGCATTTGCTGGAAAAATTCCACCGACAAAATTGGCAGCAATGTGTGCTCATACCACTGCTAAGTCTTATTCTCCCACTTAGATTTTGGACTCTGGCGCTACCTCCCATATCACGAATGATATCTCTGCCATTCATTATCCTATGCCTTATAATGGTGAAGACAAGGTTTATATCGGTGATGGTCAAGGTATGCCCATTCACCACACTGGTACTTCTGTTCTTAAAACTCCAGCTGCTGTATTTAAGTTGAATAATGTCCTTCATGTTCCTTAAATGAAGTTTAATCTTCTTTCTGCCTATCAATTTTTAAAGGATAATTACTGCAAATTAATCCTTGATTCTGATGGTTCCACAATCAAGGATCTTTCTACGGGAATATGCTTTTTTAGGGGCTAGATAGCTCTAGTTTTTATCCAGTACAACTTCCCATGTTGCTTTCAGTGATCCAGTATCTACATCTGCCTATGCTAATGTTGGTACTCTAGCATCCTTACAACTTTGGCATAAGAGACTTGGTCATCCCTCTTCTGCAATTTCCAGAAAGATCTTATCTAGAAATAAACTTGCTTACACTGGTAAACAGTTTGTAAGGTTCTTTTGTCAGGATTGTGCAATTGGCAAACATCACAAGTTGCCATTCTCTGTAAGCACAAACTTGTCCATTGTGATGTTTGGGGCCCTGCTCCCATTTCTTCTGTTAGTGGATATCGATTCTATATCTTGTTTGTTGTTGAGTTTATAAAATATAGTTGGTTATTTCCCTTGAAGTCAAATTCTGAGGTCTTCTCCATATTTGTATACTTCAAATCCTATGTTGTGAAGTTGACTGGAAATCAAATAAAAATTCTACGTTCTGATTCCAGGGGAGAGTTCACAAGTTCACAATTTAATTCATTTCTTCTTCAACATGGTATTCTGCACCAATTTAGCTGCCCTCGTACACTCGAGCAAAATGGGCGTGTTGAAAGGAAATATAGGCATTTAACTGAGACCACTAAAACATTGCTTGTTGCCTCTAAAGTTCCTTATAAACTTTGGGTTGAGGCTTTCTCCACTGTAGTTTATCTAGTCAACAGATTACCTATTTCTGGTTTAGATAAATCTCCATGGGAACTTTTGTTTAATAAACCTCCAGATTATTCGAGGTTGAAGGTTTTTGGGTGTAGTTGTTATCCCTGGCTAAAACCTCTAAGCTTGATGGTAAGAGTAACCATGTGCCTTCCTTGGTTATAGTTTGCAGCACAATGGTTATCGATGTTTAGAAATGCAAACATCTTAGATACATATCTCCAGGCATGTATTGTTTAATGAGAGTCATTTTGCTTTTCATCTGGTGCAACTTCAACCCCCCCCCTCAATCTTCCTTTTCCACTCCAGATTCCTCATTTGTTTTACCATTTCCAAGTACTTCCCATCTCCCTACCACTACTGCACCTTCTACTATATCACTTTCACCATTACAAAATTCTAGTACTATACCTTCACCTCTTTCCTCTCAGCCTAATTCTCCATCCATTCAATCTTCTGTTTCTCCCTTTCCTCTTCCACCTTCTACCAACATTCACCCAATGATAACTCATTCCAAAGATGGAATTTTCAAACCTAAGGCCTTGACAGCAACTAAATACCCTATTGATTCTTTTCATTTTGTTCCTACCACATATTTACAAGCTTCTAAGCATAACCACTGAAGACAAGCTATGTTAGAGGAATATCAGGCCTTACAATCCACTCGTACATGGACTCTTGTTCCCTATTCTCCTAATCAGAATTTAATTGGTTGTAAATGGGTGTTTCGGATAAAGAGAAAACTTGATGGCTCTGTTGACAAATACAAGGCTCGTTTAGTAGCCAAAGGCTTTCATCAACAAGAAGGTGTGAACTTTAAGGAAAATTTTAGCCTTGTTGCAAAGCCAGTGACTATTCGGATCTTATTAACATTGGCTGTTAAGTTTGACTGGTTTTTAAACCAATTGGACATAAGTAATGTTTTTCTTCATGGTTCTCTCAAAGAGGAGGTATTCATGTAGCAACCTCCAGGTTTTATTGACTCTTCTAAGCCCTCTCATGTTTGCAAGTTACAAAAATCACTCTATGGGCTCAAACAAGCTCCTAGAGCTTGGTATGACAAATTGTTTCAAGCTTTGTTATCTCTTGGATTCTCAAATTCACAGTCAAATTGCTCCTTGTTTGTCACATTTTATCCCTCACTAGTGATTGTCTTGTTGTATGTAGATGATATCTTGGTTATTGGTCCTAATTCATCTATCTGTAAGGATTTTATTACTAAACTTGGTAAACTATTTCTAGTCAAGGACTTAGGTCCTCTTCATTATTTCTTAGGATTGGAAGTTCATAGGTCTTCAGAGGGCATTTTCCTTTCCCAAAGGAAATATGCACTTGATTAACTCCTCAAGACCAAGATGGAAGGTTGCAAACCATGTTTCACACCTATTGGCAGTCAGAAATTAGATCATGTTGGTTCTCTGTTATCTAATCCTCATGAGAATAGGTCCATTGTGGGTGCTTTCCAATATTTGACATAGACATGCCCTAACTTATCCTTTCCCATTAATCAAGTTTGCCAATTCCTTCACTGTCCAAGAGATACACATTATCAAGTTGTAAAAAGAATCCTCCATTTTCTAAAAGGATCTGTTGATCAAGGTTTATGGTTTCGAAAAGGTCCATTGCATCTCACTGCATTTTCTGATGCTGATTGGGCTCGATGTGTTTATGAAAGGCGCTCAACTAGTGGATATTATATGTATTTGGGTGGCAACCTTATCAGTTGGAGTGCTAAAAAGCAAAGCACTGTTGCTCGATCTTCCACAGAAGCTGAGCATCGTTCCTTAGCACATACTGCAGCAAAGATTACCTGAGTTTGTAAGATTTTTAGAGACATTGGCTTTCCCTTATCCAAAGTTCATGTTTTGTGGTGTGATAATGTCTCTGCCATCTCCCTATCTTTGAATCCAGTTTTTCAAGTTCGTATTACACATGTCGAAATAGATTATTGTTAGTTTTGTCTCATCTTCTTCATGTCAAGTATTTGTTTACTCGACACCAAATTGTTGATATTCACACAAAAGCTCTCTCTAAAGCTCGGTTCCAGTTTTTGCAGTCCAAGCTTTCACTTGGGTATCCTCCTATCAGCTTGCAGGGGAGTATTAACACACATTCCAGCTTAGCATAATATTTTTCTGTTTGTTTTGTGTAACTAATTTTGTCTTAATGTAATTAGTTACACTTGATTAGGTGCTAATCATTATTGACAGATGTATATATACTTAATTGTAAACATTCTTTCATTTAATGAAAACATAACAGTTCATAAATCTCATACAACAACTCATGGAAATTGCATACTCGAAAGCCATTGCTACTAACAACAACATCCATGTTTACTGATAGCCAATGAAAACACAAACATCGTCATTACCGCAACTTTGACATGATCGAACCATTGCCATTACTTAGTTTGATTACTCATAACCATTGCCATATAATAACAACAAAGCCTTTTCCCACTAAGTGGGGTCAGCTATATGAATCATAGAACACCTTTGCGCTTTGTTCTGTGTCGCTTCATCTGTTAGATCCAAGTACTCTAAGTCTTTTCGTAGAGTCTCTTCCAAAGTCTTCCTAGGTCTTTCTCTACTCCTTCAGCCTTGAACCTTTGTCCTGTAATCACATCTTCTAACCGGAGCATCAGTAGGTCTTTTTTTTTCACATGGCTAAACCAACGTAACTGATTTTATCTCATATTTCTTTCAATTTTGGTTAAACACCCTTTTAGCAGCTCGTAGACAAATTTCAGTAGGACACTCCATACATCAACTAATCAACCTCACTATAAACATCATGTCAGGATGTGTGGCAGTCGAGTACATTAGACTTCCCACGATTTGTTTATAGAGAGTGCTGTCAACCTGTACCGCATCTTCATCTTTGACACACTTGAAACTAGGAACAATAGGATTATGGACTGGGTTGCACTGATCCATGTTGAACCTCTCTAACACCTCTTAAGCATATTTTCGTTGACTAATAAATATACCATCCGGCCTCTGCAACACTACAACACCGAGGAAATAACTTATCCTCCTAAGATCAGTCATATCAAACTCTACCATCATAGACTGCTTAAACTCTTTGAACATTAACTTATCATTTCCAGTAAATATAAGGTCATCAACATGGAGACAAACAATCAACATTTTACCTCCATCCGTTGCTTTGATGAACAAAGTGTGTTCATAGGGATGCTTTGTAAATCCTTCCTTGATAAAGTAGGACTTTATACGATTGTACCAAGCTTAGGGAGCTTGTTTAAGGCCATATAGAGCCTTTTTAAGCTTGTATACCTTCTGCTCGTGTCCCTTTTGTACATAGCTAAAAGGTTGTGCAACTAAAACTTCTTCATTAAGTTCTCCATGTAAGAAGGCCAATTTGATGTCTAACTAGTAAATGGACCAGTTTTCTTGTGCTGCAAGTGAGATCACAAGTCGAATGGTGTCCATGTGAGTAACTGGTGCAAACACCTCAGCATAATCGACTCCATGAGTTTGACTGTACTATTTTGCAACCAAGCGAGCTTTGTATTTATCCACTTCACCCTTCTCATTGACCTTCGTTCTGTAAATCCATTTTACACAGATCATTTTCCCCCCACGTGGCAGGTTTGTTAACACCCATGTGTTATTTTTCTCTATGGCTTCAATCTCTAAGTTCATTGCTTCTCTCCATTTTGCATGCTTCTCGGCTTCTTCATACAAAATAGGATCACTGTCAACAAACATGGCTAGGTAAGCCATGTCTTCTTCCTCAGAAAGACCCTGCTCGTTCTTGTAATCCCTCATCCATATGAGTTGTCTTCTAATTCATCCTTCACTAGGGTGAGCTAGAACTTTCATTTATAGGGGTGGTTCGGGTCGAGATCCCGAATCGAAACCCAAAGCCCGAATCCCAAACCGACTCTTTTCGAGATACGATTCTAAAACCCGAAATCATACCCGAATTTCGGGAATCCCGAAATTATTTTGGTTTTTCAGTTCGGGATCGGGAATGGATGCAGTCATAAGATATCAACCTAATTTAGGAAGATCGAATGAATGCAATCCCCAAATAGCAAATTCCAGTCCCCTAATCCCAAATTTGCAGACAACCCATAAAAAATCAGATAGTTAAGAATCGAAGAAGTCGTCTATCAAAGTTCAAAAGCAGAAAAATACAAAGCAATCAAGCATGCAGTAACTAAAATTAAGGGATTTTCAAAACAAAAATCCTAATTTTAATTATAAATGCCCAAATTGAAAGTTCAAAATCCTAATCCTCAATTTCAAAATCCAAATCCAAATCAAGGTATAATAATTTCATGAAGTTTGGCACTTTCATATTAAAGAAGCTTTGATTTGGAGGTCGTTGGAAGTGGAACCATGGAAGTTTGGATTTGGAATATGGTGTAGTGGTCGATGACTTAAAGGTTGACGTGTTGATTTTGTGACAAAGGGAGGAGGAGGAGAGAAGAGAATCCAGAGACGATTCGAGGGATTAGAGAGAGTGTTGAGTACGAGGATGTTGACATAGCAAAGGAGGAGATGATAGAGTGTAGAGCGATCTGAGAGGTTAGGGAGAGTCTGAGTGTGAGAGAGAGGGGCACATAGATTCATTTAAGAGATAAGAGAGAGAGAGTTGGCTTAGTGGTTAAGTATAAGTAACTAATGGTTATTAAGCATATAAATACATTTTATGTAGTATAATTTCAACAATCGAGAGTTGGCTCAGTGGTGAAGTTCCATGATTCCCAAGAGGAGATAAGGGGTTTGAATCCTTGCGGCCTCATTTTTGAGGTAATAATCTAAAATCAGTTCGTTTCAGGAAAAACCGAAATTCACAAATGCTAGACCGAATACCAAACTAAACTGGGCAGTTCGGGATAATAACCGAATAGGAAATTTTCAAAAATCGAAAATTTCGGGATAATTTCAGTTCGGGTTCGACCAGGGTCGGGATCGGGATTTTCGGGATATTTGTCCAGTCCTATTCATTTGTTAGCTCATTAGATGAGTTATTTGAGCTATCAATCTGGTCAGAATCTCCATCTTCTAGTGTCTCTTCAGTTTCCTCTCCATTTTCTTCAATGTCTTCCTCTTCTTCCATTGGTCATTCAAGATCTTCCATAGTTGCCTTATGATGATCATTATCCCATTCCCAGCCTTTGTCTTCTTCGAAAATTACATCTCGGCTCACGACTATTTTTTGAGAAACTGGATCAAATAGTCGATAAGCCTTTGATTCCTCACTTACTTCAAGCAAGATGCACTTTGAGCTCTTGTCATCAAGCTTAACTCTCTTGTTATCAGGAACATGAACATGAGAGATATATCCAAAAACCCTGAAGTGGTTCACTAATGGTTTAGATCTACTGTAAGCTTCTTTTGGAGTCATATTCTTCACTGCAAGTGTCGGGCTCCTGTTTAGAACATGAATCGTCCCATTCATTGCTTCTGGCCAAAATGTCTTTGGAACCTTCTTATCTGAAAGCATACTTCGAACCATATTCATGATGGTTCGGTTCTTCCTTTCTGCGATCCCATTCTGTTGGGGAGTGTACGCAGCAGTTAACTGCCTTTGAATCCCATTTTCAACACAAAAGTTTATGAACTCACATGATGTGAATTCACCTCCTTGATCAGTACAAAACCTCCTTATGCATGCTCCAGTTTCTTTTTCAATTTTAGCCTTGTAACTTTTGAAAGTAACAAAGGCTTCTGATCTTTCAACCAAAAAATACACCCATGTATTTCGACTAAAATCATGAATAAAGGTAACGAGATACCTTTTCTTGCTGTTTGAAGTGGGGTTAATTGGGCCACATATATTAGCATGTACCAGTTAAAGAATCTGAGAAGCTCTCCATGTGCTTGCTTTTGGGAACAGATCTCTTTGTTGTTTTCCCACCAAACAAATATCACACACTTTCGTAGGGGCCTTGAACTGTGGTAATCCTTGCACCATCTTCTTCTGTTGAAGGACCTTGAGACCATTCCAACTTAAGTGACCATACCTACAGTGCCAGAGTTGAGATTGATCTTCAATAGCCAAGTTGAAACACTGTTGCTCTTTTAGCAGTGAGCGAGCAAAAATGATAAACATTCTGTTGGAAGACATTTCAGTTTCCATGATCAAACCTCTCTCAGGATGATAAATCTTGCATTTTCCACGTTGCATGAGGATGGTGAGGCCCTTCTCTTGCAGCTGACCAATGCTAAGTAAATTGTTTTTCAATTCTGGCACATTAGAATACTCTTGTAATCATTTGCACATGGCCATTCACTTCCATTCGAATAATCCCTTTCCCTAGCATAGCAAGGCTTAATTTGTTTCCTATCTTCACGTATTCTCTAAAGCTTCTATCAAACTCTGAGAACAGCTGCAACCTGAGTCAAGAAACCAATTCATCTTTGCCAGCTTCCTGGACATCCACATAAGCCATCAGTAACATTTCTTCACTTGTTTTTGCGTAATTGACTTTTCCATCTTTGTCTTTCTTGGTACACTCCCACTGAAAATGACCAAGTTCATGACACTCGTAGCATTTAATGGTAGAACATACAACATAGGTAACCTTCAGTGCTTGTTCATCAACAGTGTGCCTACTCATTCGTTGTTCATGAACCAACAAGCTGCTTTACATCTCATCAATGGAAAGGGCATCCAGATCGTTAGACTCCTCAATAGAACATACAACATAGCTATTTTTTGGAGTCATATATCTCAGAATTTTCTCAATAACCACCACATCCCCCATTTTGTCTCCATGAACCCTTATCTTGTTGGTTATGGTGAGGGTTCGTGCGAAATAATCGTTCACAGATACACCTACCTTCATATGAAGCACTTCAAACTCTTTGCGAAGAGCTTACAACTGTGCATGCTTGACTCGTGTAGTTCCCTGATACTTCTACTTCAATGAATCCCAAATGTCCTTCTTAATTTCTTTCTTCGGAATTGTCTCTAGGATGGAGCAATCAATAACTTGAAACAAATAGTTCTTTGCCTTCAAGTCCTTCAACTTTTGTTCTTTGATCGTCTTCTTCTGTACGTCAATAGGATCCACTCCTTTTGCTGTTGCAGGGATCCCAGTCTATACCAGGCTCCAATACTCAATGGAACGCAAGAAATTCTCCATAAGCATACTCCAGTGATCATAGTGTCCATAAAACTTTGGTATTGCAGGTTGCACGAAACTATTCTTCACTACTATGTCGTTGTTCTGGCTACGGTCTTTTCAAACTTCGATCAGGCTCCATGATGGGGCTCTAATACCAGATGTTAAAACCAAGAAAATGAACGTTTGACAAGAATGTATGTTTGAACGTGCACACAAGAACTGGGAGAATATTTCTTCTTCAATTCAAGAACATAAGATGGCATTAAATAGCCATACAAAACAAACTGAAATGAAAGCATAACAACCCACGTTTACACAACCCTAATTACGTGGTGCATGACTAGTGATGGAAACAAACTAAACAACGTATCCCTCAAAGTTAGGAATTATTATCCACTACTTGAAACAAACCTACAAACAAGGAAGCCCAACCCTAACGGCTAGGTAACCTTAAAAACTTCAACACAACCGCGGTTACGGCAAGTGGGAGCAGCAGAATTTCAATCATGCCTTCAACGTTGTTTTTTTACTAATATCATTTTTAGTTTTAAATATAAAAATAGTTTTTAAAGTTAATTCACATGTCGTTATATGATTGTATTTGTGAGACTTATGTGGCGCCACATCATCACACTAACAGAGCAATTGACATATTTTTCACGAAAAAACTAAAATGATCACAATGGACAAATTCAAAGAAGGACTAAAATGATTCATGAAAGACAAATTCAAGAACAATACTATTGATTATCATTAATTGTTAAGGACCAGATTAAGGAGTTATGTCAATGTCACGAATCATTTTGGCTAAAAAGCGTTTAATTTAGTTGATTGTTAAATTTGAGGGTATTTGTGTCTATTTAGGTGAAGTTTTGGATATATTTGAAAGATTTTATAAAAAGTGACATTTTTGAAATTAAGGGTTAATTTTTTGCTATAGTTGGTAAATACTCCTTCACAAGCCTTATGATGCTACGGATTGACATGATTGTTGCAATTTATTAGATAAACCTTTCATAATATAACTACTCGTGAACAAGAGTAAATATTCATCAACAAAACATCCATTTAATCTTAAAAAAAAAATTCCTTTAAACAAAACTTTCAAAGTTTATCCACCCAAATCATTAACAACAAAAGCAATCTTAGTTTTAAAATAAAAAGTAACTAAAAGAACCACAACGTGTCTCTAAAATACAGCACTCAAAAGACATAACACAAGAGTGGTAACGGCCAATCCAAGCTTCGAAAAATAAATAGTCGGAGCACTGCTTGGAGTTGAGCTTGGATGAGAGTCAGAACGTAATGATCCCTGAGGTGCCGGGTTTGGACTTGCCAGCGAACTCTGCGGTATAGGAAGGGTAACCTTGATATCCACCTTTTGTCCCGCTTGACAATGGCCGGGAGCCCCACAAAGAAAGTAATAGTGGTCGGGCCTTTTAAGAGTGATGGTGTCCGAGCCAGAGGTATAAACTGCGATAGCAGCGGCAGTGTTGCAAGATTCAAAATCTTGTTTCGTAACTTGCATCAAGTTGTGGAATTGACTATTGTAAGCAAATATGAGAGTATCACCGACATGAAACTCTTTTGTTGAAGCCCACTTGTTGTAATCAACGAGACCTCTAGACGTCCACCCATCATAATCGCCAACTTTATAAACATCACCTAAACAAACACCAGAAAGCACCATCATCATCACGAAGAAAATTAGTGCAATAGTGTTTTCCAGAGCCATGGCTAAAGAAATAGAAGAGGAAGGACAAATCGAGAGTGAAGGAAAGGAATGATTGACTGAAATTTGTTTGAGTGAAAGAATCGACGCGACCTTGCATATATATAGATCAATGTGCTTTCTCCTAGTCCTGTTCGGAATAGGTTTCCAAACTGCAATTACTAGTAGTAGTAGGAAATAATATATGCATATTGTTGCAAATGGATAGCAGAATGAGTAGTACTACGTACTAACAGGATTCAGTTTTTGACAAGAAGACAATCTACTAGTAGAATACTAGGATACGGAAGTATACATTTTTTCCAATAAAATAGATTTTTATTTAATTGCGGGAATGTCACGTCCGGCTCGCAAATAAGAAAAAATTAAAATTTATTTGTAACAAATCGAAGTATATAATAAATTGAGTTTATTAGAAATTGTAAATAAGATATATGGATTGGATACACTGCAGATCATTGTACAACGAATTCTAGTCCACTGACTAGTCCACCGATGAAGCAGACATTCGCCTAATAAGAATTAAAATATATAATATTTCACAAATTTATTGCACAAAACAAGGATTATAATTATTCAAATGAGATGTATGAATATACTCTTATTCTCTATTAATCCCATTAACACATACTCAGGACACCAAGCCTGCACGTCCGATACCATGCTTATACTACTTGGCTTCGAATACTATAGAATATGAGTTAGCACCTGTCTATCCCTTAATCACAAATTTTTGAATTTTATTCTCAACTTTCAGTTGTTGTATAGGCCATTCTCTCGACGCCCAAATATGTATTCAAGTCTTTCCTCCAATGTCTAGTGAATATATACAAATTTCAAATTATATATCCAAGGCCTTCTTTGTCTTCTGAATACATTCGCAACTCAACGCTTAACACAACTCATGCACCATATTTTTCATGATTGTGCGAGTGTTTATGCATATGCAATACAAAATGTCAATAGTCACATGCTATTTAATAATCATACAAATTTCAATACCGATCAAGCTATTATTATCAAAGTGATAATCGTACAAGCAAAAAAAATGAACAATTCAAGAAGCCCAGCATATAACAAGAACAAGAAGAAAGCATTATCCTCAATCCTTAAACTGATACAATGCTTAATTATTCAACTCTTGAAACATAAGATCAACTCTTTTTCAGGGATTAAATAGAAACATACGACAACCCATGGAACCTGCAGACTCGAAAAACAGTGATCCTGTATTAGCATTATCATTCTTATCAACTTCCACGCAGCATATTAAACCATTGCTACTAATGTCATTAGCTATTATCGGCGTCTTCTTGTAATGTATATTATATGCAATTCAAACGCAACAGTAGCACACATAAGAAAGGAATGTTTAGGCTACTAGCACTGATCCATTGAAGAACACATGTAATTTGAACAAAATATCCTCATTGTACACATCAACAAAATGTCCTTATTGACATGTAGGAACATTTTTTTTTTAGGACAAACGATAGATAATTTACTTTAAATTCATCTAGAATATGGGGAGGGGTGAGGGTTTGAACACCCGACACCATGAGTTGAGAAAGAAGAATGTATTCACAATGGCAATCCACCACTTTCTATGTATGCAGAAACATCTGAGCCCTCAATTAAGTGTATTGTCTCTCTTGACAGAACGTGAAGTGTGTTGTCTCCCTTGGCAGAACGTGAAGTGTGTTGTCTCCCTTGACTGAAATAACACTATTCACATAAACAGCAGCTTGAATAAATCTTGGATTATCCACGCCACGAATAGAAACGTACTTGCGTGTTTTTGTGCTTAAGTTGTAGGAGACTATATGCCCATTAGCGCTAACCATAAGAAGCTCATCGCTCTTCCAAATTTTCAGTGGAATCAAAATGTCCTGTAAAGTTCCAATGCTTAAGTGTTTTATCCATGAACCTTTCACCTCCTTGGAGTCATCCATCACCCATATTTCAAAAGACGGAAATTGAGTATTATCCCCTACTCTATTATATAATAAAAGAGCAATGGAGTCATTCCATACTGCAAGACTCTTAAGCCACCCATTGATGTTACGGAAGTTATCTGGAAGTGGTATATTATGAAACACCTCATCGCTCATATCGAATGAAAGGATCATTATCTTGTGGAACAGAAGCTGCATACCAGTAAAAAATTCCCTTGAAGTACATATCAAACGAAGCCATCCAGATGACATTAGCTTTGATATCGCACTCCAAGAATTAGCACCCAAGGTGTATACTTCTGCTTTTCTTCAAGGCGTGCATACTTCTTCTTCACTAGAAGGCCTAGGCAAAAAATTGACAATTCTAACAACCTTGTACTGTTTAGTTTTGGAATCATAACTGAATCCCGCGGCATTGCTATACATGATGATTTCTTCTCCCTTGTCAATACCTAAATGCCAGTGAGGCCATGGGAGGGTGAAGAAGACAAGACTCGGGAAGAAGCTTGAATTCCTTGATTGCTGGATTGCATAAAACAATAATGTCGTTGGGATATTGTAGACAGATGATCCCATCACAATGACCTAACATTTGTACATTAAAAGGAAGTTTCCTCAACCAGAAGTTCTCAACCTCAACAGTTGCAGCATGATGAACATCACCATCATTAATAACATCGTCGAAAACATTAAGTAACGAAAATACATCCATCATATCTGGCGTCAGGTTGATCTTGTTGCGGATGAAGTTTTTCTCCTTGTCCTTTATGTTGGTGCCCTTGGGGACGGTACGCTTGGCAATGATGCAGGTGGAGGAGCCCAATTTGTTGTGTTTGTAATGTTTAGGCCATGAAATTTATTGGCTTTTTTCACAGGTAATTTTGATGGATATATTTATCGTGAATCCAATTGTTCACAACTAAGGCTGCCATGCATTGATATTGTCCCCACCTAATCATCTAGGCCCAATTCTCTAGATGATATCAGCCCAATGGACCTCAGGTGTGAAGTTTTATCTCAAAAAGCCTCGATACAATAAAAGTGGTGCAACTATATTTAAACTTTAGGTTATTATTCTAATATTCAATTTCGTGTATGGGGCATGCACCTGTTCCACTTTCACGTTGGTCAAGCTACTATAGCGGAATGTAACCTCAAGAATCCACTCTATTTTTAAATGAAATGCTTTTTTTCTCAATTTACCATTCTTTTCAATAGACGTCCAGTTAAGATTCTGGCTGGACGAAAGTATAAATTATATAGAAAGTATGGCCTATGCTTCGTGAATAAACCTAGGTAAAAGCAAAGTTGTCCATGTCAGGGCAGTGGGAATACATAGTTGGAGCTACAAGTTCCAATCGATTAATAAGACAACTGACTTCGATCAAAAAAATGAAAGCTAGCCGAACCAAAGATGTTGCAGGTTACCAAACCATTAAATCTGAGGGAATCGAATTGTTGTTCTTTAAGAAATTAAATTAAGGTAACTGGAGAGGAACAAGATGAAGGAAAATGTTCATACCTTGGAATTCGGGTTGTGTTGAGAGTCTGAGAGGAGAGAGATTGAAAGTAAAACTTCAAAATCCACTCAGATTCCTCATCGGTCTTCGTGGCTGCGATCCTTTCGTTTGGCTCGGTTGGATGAGGAATTTCTAATGTAATGCTAGGGACAACTGTAAATTCTCTTGTTTGGGAAAGATGTGCGAAATTTGTAATGTTTAGGTCATGAAATTTATTGGCTTTTTTCACAGGCAGTTTTGATGGATATATTTATCGTGAATCCAATTGTTCACGACTAAGGCTACCATGCATTGATATTGTCCTCACCTAACCATCTAGGCCCAATTCTCTAGATGGTATCAAGCCCAATAGACCTTAGATGTGAAGTTTTATCTTAAAAAGTCTCGATACAATTAAAGTGGTGCAACTATATTTAAACCTTAGGTTATTATTGTACTTCTCCTATGTTAAGACTCTTCAAATTCATCTTGACCTGTATCGAGCCAACCTTTTATGTTAGTGTTTTAATACTCCAATCTAAATGCAGTTAGTTTCCCTTGTAAATTCAGAATAGCCGTTATGCAAGAGCTGTCCTTTCCTCTTTTGGAATTAATCAAGAACTTTTGCCAACGAGATTTGAACTCAAGATATTCGGAAATGGTCGGCGACATTATGCAAGAATTAAGAGTTACCACATCTGATCATTCATAAAAATAATTTATCACCAAGATAAACCCTAAATACCATACAAACAAACAAAATTCAAATAGCTTTACGCTTTCATCAACATCATGAATGTTAATTTTATGGATACAATCATTGAACAAATCACAGTCAAGAACCAAACAACATCCATGTTAAAGATGGCCAACGAAAGCACGAAAACTATCATTAGGCCATCAAACTGGTAAGAAATGAAGAGAAGAGTCCTTTAACTCGATAACAAGGCTAATATCCCAACTGCACCATAGTATTAACCGGACAAAGAAAAAGAAAAGTAATTATCCTGCCGTGAAACTCTTATCAACAATGAAACTGTGATAAAGCACTTCTGTTTATGAGGAACAGAAGAGTCCTTTAACTAGATAACAAGGTTTAATTCGTTTACTTCTAAAGAAAAATGCGACTTCTCGCAACACATACATAGTTTTATGCAAACTAAAACAAAAGAGCATATATGACAATACATAGATTCAAACTCACACCAACGTTCCACTTTCATAAATATCGAGACTGGGTGCAAACAGAATCGACCATAACCAACAACCATACTTTATGCATTATGGTACACAAACACATACAAAGACATGCATATGTGTGTTTGTGTGTGTCTCTGTATCTCTTTGAATAACTTGGCTCTTCAGAAATTAATTCAAAAAGTGAAACGACCTGAAGTAGGAAAACAGAACTATGGTCAGAAAAACAAAACTATTGTAATGGTCATTGGTTATAATGCTACATACATTTTGATGTCAGTATATACGAAATGAATTGTTGATAATGTTCAACTAAACAACTTATTTAACATACAAGGCAGTACTAGAATGACGACGACGACAACTTAAATTTAGCTCTCAAGAGAAAGCTCCAATTCCAGACTAGAACAGAACTCACAGAAGCCGACCACAAGAGAAAACTAATAGCAGAAAGAAACAAACGGAGACTCAATTAAATTGCATTACTGCAACTTCGGCTTGATCGAACCATTGACATTACTTAGTTTGATTACTCATAACCATTGCCACATAATTCAGAAAAAAAATAATTCAGAAAAAAAATTGTTCACAGCTTAATTACTTAACAAAAAGTTTGATTATTTTGGTAAATAATACATGAAAATGGATAACAAAGAGTAAAATTCGTCCCTTTTTAGAGACCCAATGATGATTACAAAAGAAAATCTTAATTGTCATTAGAGAATTAGAACACTAATTAAACAACAGCAATAACAAATCACAACCTAACAATAATTTTTGAAAAAAAAAAAAATTACTAAAATTTAGAACAAACCCAATAGGCAATGAGTGGAGTCCTGAGTAGTGAACCCATCAATTGGTTTTCGGGTCCGGCATGGGGAACAACCCGGAACTGGTGCCTCTCGGCGGCGAAAAGCCCAAGAACTTCTGCAAATTGGTCCGAATACTGATCGAGCACAGAAAATACAAAAACGCCATTGAACAGTCCGTCGCATCCTCCCCTTGCAGCCCTCTGTGGCTCATCTTCATCACCAACCCAAAGGGCTTGAAGGGTAACTTCGCCACCGCCATCCCCTCGAACAGAGAGTTGAGCAGTCCGAAGACGACGAAGAGGACGAGGGCGACGACGGCGCCGGACTTGAACTTGAAGAGCGACAAATCGCGGCTTGATTCCTTGAGGCTGCTCTCAACGCGGTCGATCTTCTTGGTCTTGGACTTTTTGGTAATTTTGGCAGCGGAGGAGGAGTCGGTCTTCATGGTCTCGAGCTTCTTGGCGGCTTTGTCGATGGAGGAGCGAAGGGACTTGTAGGAGTTGGTGCGGTAGATGAGAACCCATGAGATCGCCTCGCAGATGACGGCGGTGCAGAAGGAGATGCCTACCACCGTCAGGCTGTCCGAGTACTTGAGGCCGAAGAGGAAGGAGGCGGTGGCCATCGGAAAATCGCCGAGAAACTCGAGAAAATTTGAATATTGGAGTGTTTGATCTGATTTGGTGGTGCGTAGATTTGTTAGTTTTAGATTGTGAGATGTAGTGGACTTTTTCTATGGGCCTAATTCTAATGTTGATCTTGGGCCTTGCCTTGCGCCTTGGGCTTTTTTATATTTTTCCAATTGTTAAAAACTCTATTTTTATTGCCACCACTAGTAGATGCTTGAGCGTAACAAATCCTTAGTAAAAATGTTTCTTTCAAAATGCACTTCAAGTGCTTTTGGAACCTAAAAATACTTTCACCTTAAGTACTTTTAGTCATTTTAAAACTACTTCCAAATGAACCGTAATTTTATAAGATCCTTCCCGAACTAAATCTCAGCGGCCTTCAATTGTTTTTGGTTGTAAGTTGTAAGTCAACTTATAAAGATTTAACCTAGTCTTAAACGAAATTGTTAGGGCTGTGTGTAGTAGTAGATAGAGTTATGAATACATGAATTTTGAGAGAGTTTAGTTGGCTTTCATAAATTCATGTGGATTTTGGTTGAATTATATATAGATTTTAATGGAGCCTGTGAGATTTTTATTATGGATTGTTGTGAACTTTTTTATGATCAATTTATTAATAAAACATTGTTATTTTCAAATTGTTATTGTTGGTGGTTATGATCAGATCATGACAAATTGGTTGTTTGAGATGGTAATGACAACGATAATGGTAGAAGTGCCAAGTGGTGGTTGTCAGCAAGATGATGCTAAGGTGGTGTCGGTGGTGGCAGCGATAATAGTATACACAGTGAGATTGTAGTCTTGGGGTGGTGGAGGAATGAGGGAGGGGGTGGTCTTGATGGGGTGGTGATGATGGTGGTAAAGGTGGCAATAATGGTAAGAGTGGTGTCGATGGTGGTCATGGCGGTGATAGCCGTAATATGGTAGTAGGAAGTTGTGGTGGTGGCGAGGATGTAGTGATGGCGGTGATGGTGGCAGTGGTGGTGGTGGTGATGACAATGACAAAGAAGTTGTACGAGGTTGTGGTATGAGGATGATGGTCGTGACAGAATGGTGATGGAGGTGATGAGATCGTGTTGATGGTCATGGCAAGAAAGTAGTTGAGGTGGTGTGCAGATGGTATTGGTAGTGGTAATGAAGCTCCACGATTGAATCTTTAATAGTAGTAGTAGGAAATAAGATCATTTTTCGCAATTGAATTATTATAACAAGGTACAAGGCCCTAGCCCACTAAAAGAATTAGGCCCGTAGTAAAACTCCATTTGCCTTCCACAATGAGCCCTTTTGAAACTCAAATTCATTTCAATTCACTACTAATTCTCTAATAAAGTTGATTTCTTAAATTAATTATGAAAGTGATTTTCACACACTTTTTAACTTCTCACACTATTCTTTACTTATGACAATTAGATTGAATAATTCAAACGAAATCGACGATGAAGACTAAACTGTTAACTTAAGCCCAACTCGTATGGGTTTAGTTGACTTTGTAAGGGCTAGTAGAGAGAGGATATACACAAAAATACAGAGTTGATTACTAGGAGACATTTGCTCCAGTTGCTAAAATCAATACCATTAGAGTTCTTATATCTCACACTGCAAATCTAGATTGGTCGCTCCATCAATTTAATATGAATAATGCATTCTTGCATGGAGACCTAACATAAGAAGTCTATATGGATCCTCCACCAGGATGTAATATGGCTTCTAAGAATCAAGTATGCAAATAAGAAGTTTCTTTATGGTCTCAAACAATCTCCTCGATCATGGTTTGTCAGATTCACCAAGTCAATGTAAGTGTTTAGGTATATACAAAGTAATATGGACCATACATTATTCTTGAAGTGTAAGAAAGGTAAAGTCATTGCATTTATTGTTTAAGTAAATGACATGGTGATGACAGGAAATTGTCTTGAAGAAAAAGTTGCAGTACAAACATATATGTCCCAAGAGTTTGAGATGAAAGATCTTAGTCCCTTAAAGTATTTCTTGGGGATTGAAGTGTCCCGATTGTCAAAGGGTATTTCTTATCTCAACAGAAATATGGGATGGAATTGCCAATAGAGACTGGAATGCTTGCTTGGAAACATATTGATACACATATATATAGTAAAGATGAATAACAAGTTGTGTGAGCAAGAAGATCAAACACCAACCAACAAGGAATAACACCAAACCCTTGTTGGAAGGTTAATATACTTGGCACACACCAAACCAGATATTGCATTTACAGTAAGTGTTGTTGGTCAATTCATGCATGATCTTTGTACTAAGCATCATAGTGCGGTTGATCGCATTTTGAGATACCTAAAGGTTGCTCCTGGGAAAGGACTTATGTTCTCAAAACATGGTCACTTGGATGTGTATGGTTATGCAAATGCAGATTGGGTTGGTTCTATCAGTGACAAACGTTCGACTTCACATTGTTTCACATTTGTAGGAGGCAATCTTGTTCCTTGGCGAACCAAGAAACAAAATGTTTATGCCAAACTAAGCGCTGAAACATAGTTTCAAGGTATGTCTAATCGCATTTGTGAGTTGTTGTGGATTTCAAATTTACTTTCAGACTTGGGCTTTAGACCACGGAAAGCAATGAAGTTGCATTGTGATAACAAGAGTGTGATCGGCATTGCTCACAGTCCAGTTCAATATGATCAAACTAAACATGTGAAGTGGATCGATATTTCATCAAAGAGAAATTGGAAGCTGGATTAATTTTCGTACCATTTGTGAAGATCAACTAGCAAATGTTCTTACAAAAGTCGTGTCTAGCAAAGTATATTTGCTTACTTTACAAGTTGGGCATTGCCCGACATCTATGCACCAATGTATTTGGGGGAGTGTTAACGTGAGCCTACCCCGTGTCTAGCAAAGTATTCTCTTGTAATTAGCATGTAGCCTTGTATATATATTGGCCTCCATAGGGAGAAGAATAACATACAGAAATTTCCAAATATTTTAGCATAAATAAGACTACTTGAGAGGCTAAAAGATTATGTGAAAATCACTTATCTTAATTAAAGGATGTTCTCAATTTTTTTTAGTATATAGATTGAATAAATTATAGGAGAATGAAGTGATCAAATATAGGATCAAAGAAAATAACAAAAACAAGAAGAGCAGCGTGGAAAGAATAAGTTTTTTTTTTCTTTTCTTTTTGAGTATATCGATATTTTTACACTAAGGGGAGGGAGAATTCGGTTAAGCCACATAATGGGTAGCCTAATTTGGTATCAAATTCGCCATCCACGATATTCGAACATAAGACTTCTCACTTTCAAGTAGAGAGGAATACCACCAGACTGTATTACTGAATGGCTAGAAAGAATAAGTTAGATTGTGTAAATTACTATCCTAGTTTAAATTTTTAGAAAGACTCGCTTGTCACCACTGTAATCTGTATAATTGATTAAAGACAAAATCTGGTAGTATCAGATAGCATTTATTATGTCTTTTTCTGGGGAGTAATTTTTGCAATTAAGAGAACATGGCGAAAAAAAAAAAAGCCAAACAGATCTGCATGGCTTAAGTTTGAAGCTAACTCTTTAGAGAACCAGACATTTTTGGTTACGATTGAAAAGCTTGACTAACCCTTCAAACAACCCTACACTTGGAATGGCTATCCCTTCGAAACGTTATTGTGAATTGTGACTCATGACATTGATAAGATGTGAGTATGTAGAGCGTTGTCCCGCATTAGAAAGTTGAGAAATCTTTGAAGAGCTTATAAGAAATTGAGTTATTTCTCTTTTATAAATTAGTTTTAAGATGTAACCTGAACTTTCTATATTATAGTAGGTTGACTCAAGTGTAAAGCCCAACCTTAACTCTAACTTTACCTTCGTATATGTATAAGATCATCTTATTTCCACTCCAAAATTCTTTTTTGCACACGTTATTTGGAAATCAATGAAAGGAATGTGAGACGCTTAATTAAATTACAAATACCCCTACCAAATTAAGTGAACTGTCACCCACTCTAGCTGTTAATCCATGTAAATTACACAAGAAGTTTAACATGTCAATCAAGACTTAATAATCATTCACATATGGGATTCATTACCCTCCAGCCAAAGTGATGGTTGACGCAGGCGTTATATTGCTCATATTGATGAAATCTGTTGGACTCAAAAGGAACAAGACAGACTTGTTTGGTTATATTCTCTTAACTCTGTACATTAACCGAGGTGATATAGAATCTTATTTATTTGTGTTAAGACAAAGTCCCTTACTATGTTTCTAGTAATTATCTAAAACTCCGAGAGCACTGCGTGAGGAAAAACCAAGGGGAAAAATAAAGATTAGTCCTATAAGAAAAGGATTTTTTCATATACTTTTACAAAAAAATTTAAAACGAGCACATTAGGACGGTTGTGAATAGAGTCCTCATTGATTAGAGGAGGGAGTTTGCATGTGCTTATAAGTAATTGAATTACTCTATAACAGAACCTCAACTTTCTTCATGGTATCAGAGCAGGTTGTCCATGTTTGAAGCTCAACAGCCATCCAATTTGTGTTGTTAACGTGTTAGACTTGAAAATTCACTACACGTGAAGAGGTACGTTAAGAATGAATAGCTTACATGTATTTATAAATAATTAAATTACTTCTTAAATTGCCAATTAATTTTTTTATGGCGAGATTTCAACTTTCTTCACATCATGGTGTGGTCGTCTAGCTTGAATGAGGATCCTCTTTAGATTCTTTTAGGGATCTTCAAATCGTGTCCTTTCATCGTACATCGTGTGGTCAGAAATTATTTTAAATTAAATATAAATAGTACATGACGAAAATTAACTGCACGACATGATTTTAAGATCCGGAAAGAATCCTCCTAGGTCTAGCTTGGCTAGCCAGTAGAGTTTCTGTACCAAACCACTTGTCTTTGCCGGGACCTGGCTTCTTTGCCCTCCCACTTCCCATACACTCTCATCCCCTCCTATTTTGTGCGGTTACGGTTAAGTCATGTCAACATTTTATATTGATTTTCTTATAAAGATAATAAGACAAAAAACAATAGTAATATAAAATGTTGATGTAACTTAACCGTGACCTCACAAATAAAAGAGGATGTGAATGTATAGGAAGTAGGAGGTCAGAGAAGCCAGGTCCGTCTTTGCGAGCGTTGAGTCCGACCGAGTGAAACCGAAAGTACAAGTAACTGGTGTGCAGTTTCAAAAGTGATCAGACTACACTGACTTAACTCTAGTTAGTCCTTTTCTCTCTGGTGAGAACACAGGTTAGTGAGTCCGTTTTGCCACCTAGTCCAAGTGTCATTACTCCTAGTCACCCAATGCATGCAGCTCGTACAAGTCTTCATTTCTCTTCCCACGTTGCTTCAAACCCTAACCCAAACCTCATCCTCAACTTTCAGTCAGATCCTTTCCGGTTTACATTACCCTCTTAGTAAAATAATAAAACTATTTGGACACACATAACATACACATTTACTAACACATGTTTTAATATATATACATGGATCATACTATTGAATTCTTCTTGTATTAGAGAGAATGTTAGCAAATGTGGTGCAAAAGGTAAAAACTCAAAACCCCTCACTTTTAACCCACTAGACCCCACCCATACAACCCCTAAATTAACCCGCATTTCCCCCTATATATACCCTAGCCTCCTCCTCCACTTGGTGCTACGCCCAAGCACCACTGCTCGTCACCTCTATTTTCCTCTTTCCCTTCCCTCTTCTTGCCTCCAGTTTCTTTTCCATCTCAAGAAAAAGATGTTGAATTTCATGTTTAAGTCCACTTCCATGTTCAATAATTCCAGATCCTCAGCTCACAGCTCTACTATCGCTCCATGTAACTCCATTACCTCATCAGATACCTCAATTCCAATGATGTACTCCACGTCACCAAGCCTTGGTTCGTGTCTCTGTTTGCATGATCATGGTTCCTTTAAGTACGCATGTAATAGTTGCGACATGGCCTTCCCAACAATTCAGGCTTTGGGAGGCCACCAGAACGCTCACCGCAAAGAGAGAAATGATCTCCGTGCGAGGGGGGTTGCTCGCGCTGCTGAGGAAAACCGCAGGTTCAGACCCTACGTGTCTTCACATGACCGCTGGAGATGGGCACCGCCATCTATTAACAACGATTTCATCAACAAAACCAAGACTCGAATGCGTTCATATGACTTCTACCATTTCATGGGAATGGCGGGCGATTGTAATCCGAAATGGGGTGCAGGGTTAGAGTTTGGATCAGGTTCTAAAAGAAAGAAAAGTGGTTATGAAGACAACGACGGTACCGAGGCGGATCGTGACAAGAAGAAGGGTAAGTATGTTGGTGTCGCTGATGATTTGAAAGTGGCTATGTCTAATGTGACTCTGAGCTTGGCAACAGGAAGTGGTGACATGGAGAAGTCCGTTTCTGGTTTAGATTGGGAGGACGGGGAGTACATGTACGTTGTTGGACGTGACGGTGAAGCAAGTACTTCCAAGATTGAAGAGCTGGACTTAAATCTGAAACTCTAAAATGTTAATTTATTAGACTCTTCTCTTTCTCTCTTTCCTCACATAATAAATATGCATCCTTGTATGCATGCTTAGCTTTATCTAGGGTAATAACCTAATTTAGAGAAACAAAATAAAACTTAGGGAGCTGATATCTGCAGTCCAAAAACAATTTCGTCAAGCGCAGATCTATATGTATTTTTGGAGGTGCAAATAATAAATCTCTAAAATTATGTATGTTATGGCCAGGTAGCGATCGAGGGAGAGAGATGAGTACCTGTTTTTTCTTAGTTTTTTTTTGGGTCCAGTTCTAGTGTCTGTGTACCCGTTCGTTTTTCTTGTTGTAGCCAATGATGCTTACTGATGATGAATTGTAGGAGGTTATGTCCTCCATGAATTCAAAATGTAATTGTAAGACATCATGGAATATATACTAAGTCTTTGTTTGTATTTGAAAATTTGTAACTGCTCTTGTCATCTTATTGATGTGTGTGCATCTGTGTGTTGGTTCTTTACTTATCTGGCTGCACAGAAGTAATTAAGTTCAATTCAGTTAATGGGAAATTAAAAAAGGGCAGTTACAAAGTTGATTGTAAAGCTGGAGGCTTCGACGCCGAGCAAAAGAGTATGTCCTTTTGTATATTAGATCTAAGATGATGATTAACTCTTGTTTCAGAAAAATGGTTTTGAAGATTAATTTACCAAATTTTCAGAAGGGTAAGTCTGCCCTATTTCAATTTGTCACTCAAAATTCTCCCAATACCTGGTACTAGGTTCCATGAAATTACATATGGGGAAATATATAGCTCCTTAGTATAGAAAGAGATTTAGGGGGTGTATTATATATGAAGTTTGATGGACTTCGCTTGATTCTCAAGTTCAAGTGTATTCAATATAGACTTTTAATAAGGACTTTAATTACCGAAGTCACCATGTATAGAATAAAGACTCTTTATGACTTCTAAAAAGTCTATGAAAGTCTTGTGGTATTCAATTATGATTTTTTATGCTTTTATAGTAAGTTTTTTTTGTCATAGCAAATCCTACCTCTCTCCCTAAGATTTTGATGGATTTTGTTTTTCTCAATTTTCTAATGATATGCTATACCACCCACCATAATGCACTATTATTACCACCACTTCCACCACCATGTCGCCACCCCATCACCACCACCCCCATCCCTACTCCTCCACCATCCCAACTTCATCCTGACACTACAATCACCACCCCCTACTATTATCTCCGCCACAAAGACACCAACTTTACTACAATCATCTTGCCGACAATCGCCACGTGAAACCTCCATCATTGTTGCCATCTCATAAAATCACTTTATCATGGTCATGATCACCATTTCAATAACGAAAACTTAAAAAATAATATAATACTTATTAATAAATTAGTCATTAAAAGTCCATGACAATCCACATAATTCTAAAATTTCTTGGCATTGAACTCTTCTTTTTTTTTTTCTTTTTTTTTTTTTTTGTGAAGAAGAAGAAGAGTACGATATTCATTGATTGAAAGTGATATGTACAAATAAGAGGATAGTGTGCATACATGGACCTAGATAAAAATCTTTCCGTGGATTTCAACCCGATCAAAGAGAAAAAAGAGCGTCTCACACAAACAGCTTGAAAAGCTAGCTATCCTCAATAACCATTGGTTTACAAATTTGCTAAAACTTAACTCAAGCAATTCTTCCTTCTGACAAAGTGCTCTCTTCAAGCAACATATCCAATATAAGCATTGAACTCTTTAGAATTCTGCAAGACACAAATAAAATAATTAATGTTAAAAAAATTTCAAGTCTAGTAAATTACTATTGGCGCTATATATGCGGCAATACACCGAGACAACGTGTCAGTGCATCGACAAAATAATATATTCTCAAAAAGTGTAAGATGTGCAGTATATTACTATCGGAAGCTAGGAGGCTTACACTGAAAAATAAATTAATGCTCCAAAATGTTTGGGTGCATATACGTGTTAGATGAAAGCGACAGCGCGCCGACAAAATAGTTAATTCTCTAAATTTTTCGGATATAGTATATTAACGTCGAACATATAATATGAGCTTTGATGTTTCTGGAGTGGATCCTTAATACGCTTGCTAAAGATATACGTACATATGAATTCTTATAAAATCTTTCGATTGGAAAAATATCTACTAGGGATCATTGATAGAGTTGGGTGGTACATATATATTTACAGTAACTATTTGGAAATACAAATATTATCATGTACATATAGTTGTTCTCTAAATAGGAGGTTTGTTTTTGTTTACAGACATATTGTCAATATGATGTCGATAAGTTGTCAATAACATTGGTTGATTACAAGTCCACTAAAAAACTTGATTATCAGTACATTAGCAATTGTGATTTAGTTCTATAATTACTTCTAATGCTCATTAGGGTTAGTACGTAGGTCAAATAACTGAAAATAATCCATATCGTTATCACATTTGTATTTTCTTGATTTCAATTAAAAAAAGAAATTTAAACGAATAATTATTTCCCCAATCTATCAATTTTAACAATTAATTAAGTGAGTTCGTATCTAATGTTTTATGCTACATTGATAGTTTATGTCTAGTGTTTCCACATCATTTGTGTTAGTTTATGTTCTTTTTTTTTTTTGGTCAGAAAGAGGTCATTGTATTAAACAAAGCAAGTATTCTAAGAAACAGAACTAAACACGGACGATGATATCCCATAATGTTCAAGGAGTTAATACATTTAAACTCCCAGAAAAAATAGGAAGTCACAATCAAGCCTCAAAAGGCACAAAAGGATGGCGCTAAGCCGGGCAAAAAAAAAAAAAAAAAAAAAACCTAATTACAAGGGGGGCAAGGAAGCCCATCTCGAGGAAGAACAAGAACCAGCGAGGGGGGTGGTTGTGACGCCCATCTGTAGTTTCTCACCCTCGACAAAGCCAAAGCTGCAGCCTCATGAGCTGCTCTATTTGTCTTCCTTGAAACTCATCGCCAACTGACAGCATTGAAAAATGACTGAAGCCTCCAAATCTGACACAATGGAGAAAATTTTCCACATACCACTAGCACTCTTTTTTGTTATGCAGACCACAACTTCCTTAGAGTCACTTTCAAAGATCACATTCATAATCCTTAACTCCTTTGCCAAAGACAAACCCGCAAGAGCCGCCTCAGCATCCCTTGCTTCAGGAAAAGCACGCTACAAAGTAAACGCCTCCCCGCCAACAAGAGAGCCCAGATGATTTCGAATAATGACCCCCACAGCCCCATACAGTCTTGTTAGTTTATGTTCACTCTGCTGTTTCGGAGCAGAAGTCTAAGCAACCTGGGTGTAGCACAAATCAAGTGTTTCAACCTGGGTGTAGCACAAATCAAGTGTAGTTTCAACCCGGGTGTTCACTCTGCTGTTTCAACCTGGGTGTAGCACAAATCAAGTGTTATTTAGTCATTCCATTGAATTCAGAGCCATGACATTGACAACCATTGGAAGACAAGTAGATATCCATATGGCCAGGCCAATATCGTAACATCTGCCACTTCTGTTACGTCTACAGTGCCAGATTTTTTTTCTTCTTTCTGTGCTAGGCGGTGGGGCCAAATATTTGCATGAACAAATTTCAATACAGAAACGTAAATCTAAATATGGGAAATAATTTCTTATTTCATAAGGAAAGAAAATACACTATATAGTTGCGCAGTTGAAAAGGGAAATCCATTGAGATTTTGTGTAATCTTTCTCAAATTTAGTTAATAAATTCATTTGGATTTAAACCTTAATGGCACTATGATCCCCAAATCAGCTACAATAATGGTTTGAGCTTCTAAATCCAATTAAGATACGAATTCTCTGCTAACGTAGTATATAAGTATAAATTCAATTATTTTGTAGCATACAAGTATGTTTATTTTTTTAATATATATATATATATATATAAATAATAAATGTACTATTAATATAAATACAATGACTAAAATGTAGCCAAAACTACAAAAGTTGATTACAATATATATTATAGTAGATAATTATAAAATATAAAAAAAAAATTGAAACTTTGTAATCGGAATAAGCTCGGAACACTTCGACATTTTATCTCTAAATGTGTTTCAATTTTCAAATATTTTTTTTTTTTTGAAAATATTCAAATTCGAAAATGTCCGGATTTGGATTAGAAATTTTAATAGCGGAATCAAAAAAATTAAATTCTAACTTGCACTTCTATCTCAAGCAACAGTTAAAAAAAATTACATAATAGAATTAGAATGGTAGAGAAGGCAATGACAAAACCAATCATTTTCGTTAGTAATAGATAATTTAGCGACAATATTGTTTCCCTCACCAAAGCTAAAGCTCTTCATGCAAGATTTCATGATGTAGGTTCAAATTTGATGTACGGTAATATTTTCTAAATTCAACCAAGAAATCCAATCTAAATTTAACCAAGAAAAACAATTAAAATTCCCTTATCGGTAGGTTCTTCCTTTAATGTCTTTGATTGAATCAAGTATAGTAAAAATAGTTTCAAATATTGTAAGTGATAAAAATCATGTGTGCTCAAATGTGACCGAACCATAAATTTCGCGTGCATACATTTCTGTTGGCTGTCGCATGATAGATTTGGTGTACAGTATACATATGTTATTGTCAAACAAACTATAACAACTGAATGTATATTTCTCCAAAAAGTCTCAAGTGCACTAGATTAGGGCCGGAAACTATGCGACAACGTACTAAACAAAAAACTTTGTGCTAAAAGAGTTTCAAGTGCAATATCTTAGTGTCAGATGCTACGCGACAACGTAAGATGAATATACAAGGTAAGATGAAACATGACAACATACAGATCAAAACATATCAGCGCAACGACAATTTAACTTATTCTTTGAAACTATAAAGTGCACGATATATTACAGTTAGAAGCGAGGAGACAATAAGCTGACAAAATAATTATTTCTCCAACTGATGCATATAAAACGTAAGATGAAACGCAACAACGTGCCGACAAAATTGTTGATTCTCTCAAAGTTTAATATGCAATATGCTAATGTCAGACATAATGTGAACACTACAATACTCTAAAAATGTCATCATGCACTCTTCATTTATGAAAACTTATGGTGAAAATATATACCTGAATTGCAGAATGACATTTCTTGGGTGCTAATAACAGCTCATTTTTTAGAGAGGTAACTAATATTATGCCTGGAATATTCTTATACACAGTGTAATAAATAGAATATTTTCCTCTTTATGCTATTGTTAATTCTTAATAGAGTCCTCTATGATTCTTTGGTTAATTTCTTCGCTAAAAACTCTTGCAATAATAAAATTATTTGAAATTCCACTATATAATGAGAGGCTTATTTCATATACACATTTTCAAGTCTCACAAATTGGTAGTATATGTTGCACTATATGGTTGTAACTCGTCTCGTAAATGTATAATAAGGGAAGATATATATATATATATATATATATATATATATATATATATATATATATATATATATCACTATTCTAAAGATCCTGGCGTAGCACTGCCTAAGTGCTAGGTGACTGGCCACCGCCTCAATTAATGCTTAGGTGTTTGAAAATTAAGAAAGGGTGCTGAAGTGGCTGCCTAGGCACTCAGCTAGCTTGCCCAGACCTGCCTAGACACCTACCTTGGTCGTGACTCACTTAGACAAAAAATGGATAACTTTTATTTTGCATTTTCTTTTTTCTTTTTCGATAAATTGTAAGAGACTTGTTGCATACTTAAATGAACATAATCCTTGTTCCCCATGTTTTCATTATGTTCCAATACTTCATAATATATATATATATATATATATATATGTCATTCTATTTTGTATTTATGATGAAATTATATATATTTTAAGTATAAGCAAACACTTATCTACATGAAATATAATAGATTTACTTAAATCCGTCTAGTCCGCCTAGGCGCAAGGCCCCAACCCACTGCCAAATTAGCTCCTAGTGTCTTTTAGAACCTTTATATATATATGTGTGTGTGTGTGTGTGTGCAGGCCCCTTAAGGAAGGGATTTCCATTTTTTTTTTCAAAAAATGGGGATTAGTTGTGGGAGTCACTCTACATCGAACTTCAACAATCCGAATTGTCTATTTTGTAAGTTTCGATTCATAGATCAACCTTGCAAAAATTCAATTCAATCCGAAACATTTGCCTATTTAATTATCACAATGAAATTTCAATGTTTTTATGTTTGTTAATTTCTTTGAACTCAATCAGACATCTCATACATTTCCGATTTGGCTAATATTTTATAAGGATGATCTATGAGGTGCAACTTTAAAAAATAGACAGTTCGAATTGTTAAAGTTTGATGTGGTGTGAGACCCACAACTATTTCTCATTTAAAAAAAAGAAAAAAAGAAAAAAAAAGGAGAATCCCTTCTTTCCTCTATATATACATATACATATGTATATGTGTGTGTGTGTGTGTGTGTATCATAGTAGACGGCAAGTATAAATTAGTAGAAGTTGGACTGGGAAAATACAGTGCAGATAAAACCAACCTTCAAATTAAAAAGTCCAGTGAATAATGCCATATTATGGTAATTAATAAAGCCTTACTCATATCTCTAACTAAATAACTGGGTCAGCTTATACATTTTCCTACCAACACATCACTATCACGTTAAGGAATAGGCAACGAAAGGTGGCATACATACTTCACACCACTTCGTGAACATATGTACGCTGGTTAATCAGCTATATATTATGCGTTACATTACTTAACAAATGTGTGACTCATAGAAATCTAAAGGGATACGACATCCTCAACTTTCAGTAGGATTCCTTTCCAATTTACATTACCCTCCTCTTAAATAACTCTATCTTAACCCGCTAGGTCCCACTCATGCAACTCCTAAATATGAAGAACTCGAGGTTCTATCATAAAACAAATTGGTAACATGAGAGTACATTAATTATTTATAAGCAAATGTAAGGTTTCTTCTTTCTCCATTGTAGGATTGGTACGCTCAACACACCTCTCATGTGTGGCGATTTTTCAAACCTAGCACGTGGACAATACAAATCAGTGACATGGATCACGTGTCGCCGTTAGGCTTCTCACGCAGAACAACTTGCTCAGATACCATGAAGTAATTGAGGTTCGACCATAAAACCAAATTGGTAATATATGGAGTAACTCAATTACATATAAGCACATGTAAGATCTCTCTTTGCCCGGTGTAAGATTGTTACTCTCAACAAATTAAATTAACCCTCCTTGTCGCCTATATATATATACCCTCTCCTCCTCTCCACTTGGTGCTACCAACAAGCTCCATTGCTCATCATCTCTCTTAATTTCCTCTCCCCCTTCCTTCTTATTGCCTCCAATTCTTTCCCATCTTAAGAAAAAGATGTCAAACAGTTCCATGTTCAACAATTCCAGATCCTCAGCTCACAACTCTAGAATTGCTGAAGAAAACGACAGCTTCAAGGTATACGTGTCGTCACCTGAGCCCTTGAGATGGGCACCGCCAGCTTGCGACGATGATTCCATCACCGACAACAGCAGAACTGCGACTCCAAGTGCACAAAAGTACCTCCATTTCATGGGAATGGCGGGGGACTGTAATCCGAAAATGACCGGGGTAGGGTTTGGATCAGGAGCTGGTGATGGAGGTGATTGTGGATCTAAAAAGAACAACCGTGTTCACGATGATAATGATGATGCGGAGGCGGATCGTCACAACAAAAAGGGTAAGTATGTTGATGTTAATAATGATTTGAAAGTGGAGATGCCTAATGTGACCCTGAGCTTGGCAATAGGAAGTGGTGACATGCAGGTGTCTGGTTCTGGTTTAGACTGGATTCGTGGAGGTAATGGTAAAACAAGTACTTCCAAGACTGAAGAGCTGGACTTAAATCTCAAACCCCAATAAGTTCAATTTCTTCGAGTCTTCCCTCTCTCTCTCACTCTATTTCCTAATAGATATGCATCGTTTGTATGCTTAGCTTTATCTAGAGGTAATAAGTAAAATAAAACCTAATTAAATAAAATAAACTTTAGGGAGTTGACATCTGCACTCCAAAAACAATAATTTCCTAAAATATATATATTTCGAGTGTGGATAAGAATTTCCTAAAATATATTGTCGCCAGGTAGCCAGGGAGAGAGAGAAGAGTACTAGCTTTATTAGCCGAGGTTATTTCCATTTCTAGTGTGTGCGCGCCAGTGAGTGTGCCCCTTCCGTTTCTCTTGTTGTGTTGTCGCCAGCGATGCTTGTAAGAGGTTATGTCCTCCATGAATACAAAATGTAATTGTGAGACATCATGGACTACATATTAAGTCTTGTTCGTATTTGAAAGTTTGTAACTGCTCTTTCATCTTATTTATGTGTGTGCAAGTGTGTGTTGGTTCTATACTTATATGGCTTCACAGAAGTAATTATTGGGCTGTTCAGACACAATCAGTTATAAAGTTGACTGTAAATTAAGCTGGATGCAGTCTTACTGGTAATTCGCAACGGTAGTTAGTGGAGGTTTCGACCCTTATTTTTTGTTGTTAACTCCGCCGAGCAAAAGATATGTACGGCACCACCTCTAGCTCTCGCTTATTTTGCAAAATTTTGCCGTTTGGTATATTAAATCTTAGTGGATGCATTATCTGTTTGTTCAGAAAAATGGTTTTCAAGATTGATAAACCACATTTTCAAGGCGGCTAATTGTGCCCTAATTTTAATTTGTCATTTCTGGCAGATTTTTATGTTTAATAAATCATATATATTTCCATGAGATTAGATTCTTGATAATTTGGCTCCTAAGAATGACCTTAATTACTTTAGGCAACGACCACACCAGTCATATTCGCTACTAATAGATAATTTAGCGGCAATATTGTTTTATTGACAAAGGTAAAGTTCTTGTAAAATTTCAGGGCTAATGTAATCGTTTCGTGGTAAAGGCAGTTTGTGCTTTTGGGATAAAAGATCCAGGTGGTCATAACTTATATGGAGGGGTAAGCGTGAGGGTGGTGTGGGTAAGTTAGTAAGTTAGGTGGGTATATTAAAATAATTCAAGTGATTGGGAGTGTTTTCAGTTGGAAATATGTTCAACAAATTGTGGACTGTCTTTAAAATCACCCATATATAGGTAATACCTTCTAGATTCAACCTAGAAATCTAATGTGAAGATTTAATCCAAGTTTCAGTTAAGTGAGATAAAAAAGAAAAACAATGAAAATTGTCGTCGAAAATTAGGTTCTTCCTTTAATAATTAAGGTCCTTGAATGAATCAAGTAGTGAAAAATATTTTCAAATATTCTTAGTGATAAATATCTGTCACTTAGTACTACAGTCTAATAATATTTCTCTTCATTTGTAAGTAAGAGGTCTTAGGTTCGATTCTCGTCAAATGTGAATTTGAACCACATTATTGCTAACTCATGGTGAGGCTAAACCCAATCCCCTCCCCCTTTAGTGTAGATAATATTGTTTGTTAAAAAAAAAAAAAAATATCTACGATCAATATTGTCATATCCTAAATTTCACATGTAGTATTGTTGGCTGTTGTATGACAGATTTTATGTGCAGCATAGATACGTTATTCTCAGACAAACTGCTGCAACCGTTAAAATAATTAATTCTTCAAAAATTTTGGGCAGACTAGATTAGTGCCAAACAATGTGAGAAATGCACGAACAAAATAATTAGTGTTCAAAAAGTTTCAAGTGTAGTACATTAGTCTCAGGCGCTATGCGACAATGCACTGAGACAACGTGTCAGCACTGACAAAATAACTTATTCTCTAGAAGTGTAAAATGTGCAGTATATTATACTGTCGGAAGCTAAGAGACAATGCACTGACAAAATAAATTAGTACTCCGAATATTTCAAGTGCATATGTGTATCAAATGAAATACAACAACGTGCCGATAAAATAGTTGATTATCTAAACTTTTTGGATACAATATATGAGTGTCGAACATAAAGGCACAATTGACAACATAATTATTGCTCCAAAATTGTAATCAAGTCTGAAATTCTTTTTTTTTTTCATTAAACTGGGGCCCTAGCTATCTACAAGGGCATATTAAGTCAAATTAAATCTCACTATATTTCAATCTAGCAAGCACATATCTGAAGTACAGACATAATTAACGTTGCGCCAGATGTTTTACGAGTGAGTATATATTTTCATACCAAATACTGCCAGTTAAGGAAAGTACAGACATGTATGTGTTTATTTGTCTTCTAACTTATATACGGTTCATTACTTAACCTATGTGGGTTTTAAGAAAGTTGAGGTTCAACAGGGTTCATAATTGGACACAATAGATAAACATCAAGGGACACTTTTCCAAGTGGTAAACAGAAAAATCAAAACTGTCTGAAAACAAGGAACTAAAATTGTGTGCGTGTCTAGTTTGTGTTAACTATTCTGAACAATCTCTGAATATAGAACAAAGAAGAAGCTTTCAAAGAGAAGATGAGAGAGTACGAAGTTTTACTTATATTTCTAGATAGCTATAAATGGCTGTTTACATTTGGTTTTATAGAGCTGAATTGATGAGCTCAATTACAATAATACCCTCTAACAATTCTAACCAATCTTATCCTTATGACAACCTACCAACACATTTCAACCAACTATATTCTTCATTACTAAGTAACCATGTCATCACTAATGACTGGTTAATATTCCCCCTTCAAGCTAAGCGGCCATAGCTTAGATTGTTTTCCAGACACCTTTAACACCACTAAGTCTCTAATGTATTTGTACCAACATTGAGATTATGGCAGTGTTTATTGAAAATTGGACTGTGAAGTCCTTTGGTGAAGACATCAACTACCTATTCTTCAGTAGGAATGTATTGTATTGTTATATCTCATTTCTGTACTCGTTCTCGCACAAAATGATAATCTATGTCGAGATGTTTAATTTTGGAGTGAAACACTGGATTCAAACACAAGGCTAATGTTGATAGATTATCACAATGTAAATGTGGTGGTACTGGAAGAAATTGATAGAGATCTTTTAATAAAGAGCGAATCCAAAAAACATCAGCTGCACAATGAGCCAACGCTTTATATTCTGCCTCTGTAGAGCTACAAGATATTGTGGATTGTCATTTAGATTGACACGAAATTGGATTAGTACCAATATAAACCACATAACCCATTATAGATCTCCGTGTATTTATGTCTGCAGCTTAATCAGAGTTAGAATAGGCTGAAATTGTAAAGTCAGGTGACTTCGTATACCTTAAACCACAATGGATTGTGCCCTTTAAGTACCGCAGAATCTTTTTGACTAAATGCATATTGAGCTCAGATGGTTGTGTCATATATTGACAAACAACATTAACAGCATGAGCTATATCAAGTCGTGTGAAGGTTAGATACTTGAGGGTCTCTACGAGGCTTCTGTATTGTGTTTGATCATCCTCAGGACTTCCTTCAGCCATAAGAACTTGAGAATGAGGCTTCGAAGGGGTTGAAGTAGGTTTGCAGGACTTCATACCTGCTTTCTTCAATAACTCTGTGGTATACTTCGATTGATTAACAAATATAGACCCATTTGCGTGATATTGAATTTGAAGGCCTAAAAAAATGTCAACTGCCCCATATCTTTTAAGTCAAAAACTTCTGCAAAGTGAGAGATAACAGGTTTGATCTTTGTTAGACTTGAGCTTGTCAATATTATGTCATCCACATATAATAGCATAACCACATCACCATCATCTTCTTTCACAAATAGACTTGTGTGAGCCATTGAGGTTTTAAACCCCAGAGAAGGTAGGAAGCTAGTGAACTTTGAATTCTAGGCTCGTGGAGCCTGTTTGAGACCATAAAGAGATTTGACAAGCTTGCAAACATGTGTTGGGTGCTTAGGATCTACAAAACCTTGTGGTTGTTTCATATAGACCTCATCCTCCAATTCTCCATCTAAAAAAGCATATTTCATGTCTAATTGTCGTAAACTCCAGTTGTTTTGAACTACCAATGCAAGAATCAGTTTCACTGTAGTATGTCGAACTACTGGACTAAAGGTCGCAGAGTAGTCCCTGTTCTTGACTATAACCTTGGGCTACTAACCTCGCCTTATACCTTGTAACTGTCCCATCCGGATTTCTTTTGACCTTATATACCCATTTACTACCAATAACAGTTTTGTTATCTGGATGAGGAACTAATCTCCAAGTTCCTTGAACTAGCAATGCATCAAACTCTTCTTGCATGGCATTCTGCCATTGCACCATTGTAGAAGCTGCTTTAAAATTATTAGGTTTTGTCACTTCAGCTATATCAGCAATAAAAATGAATCCACCACTCATACAATTGAAATCTGTAGAACCACTTGACTCATGGAAATGTAATGATTGTAACTCTGGTAAAGCAACAATAAAGGATGAGTAATCTTGTCTTGTAATAGCTTCTGTCTTCAACCGAGTTTGAATACCATTATGTATGTTTGGAGTGGTAGTGTGAGAATGAGGTGGAGAAATAGGAAGAATTACCTGGAGTTGTGCAAAATCAAGGACATGAAGCAATTAAGGCGTATCAATTGAGGAGGAAAGAGTATTGCCTATTAGAGATGCTGAACTTTGAATATGACCACTTATATCTTGATGAACTGTAGTTGGTGAGACATTGAGACTGTGAGAAGTGCTAGTAGATCCTTTAGTATGCACAAAAACACTCCTAGGCTGACTAAAGGATGAGGCTGAATGAGAATAGTCACTTGAAGTATCTACATTCTTATGATGAACATTATGTGTTTAAATCGGAATTGGAACAATAACTGACCTAACCTTAAGAGTTGAAAAATGTGAATCCACAAAATATGGAGAAACATTCTGTTATGGAATTTTGAATGTAGGGAAACATCATTTCATCAAATAAAACATGCCTTGAAACAACACATTTCCTGGTTTTAGGATTATAGCAAATAACACCTTTATATCCCATTGAATACCTCAAGAAAACACATCTTTCAGACCTTGATTGAAGTTTATTGATGTTATATGGTCTCAACCATGGATATACAGCAATACCAAAGATTCTCAGAGATTTCAAGTCAGGTGATTTGGTATATAACAATTGATAAGGAGATTCAAATGACAAAGACTTACAAACCATTCTATAAATCAGAAATACTGAGTGTGCACATGCATAATACCAGAATTCAGCAGATAATCCAGTAGTAATAAGCAAAGTAATACATGTATCCACCACATGCCTATGCTTCCTTTTTACTAATCCATTTTGCTGTGGTGTGTATGGACAAGCAATCATGTGTTCAATCCTTTTGAATCAAGAAACCCTTTAAAAGAAAAACTGGTGTATTCTCCTCCTCCATCAGTTTGCAAACATTTAATTGTAGTTCCAAATTGAGTGTGAACAAAATTATAAAATCTCATAAACACAGTAAGTGTATCAGATTTATTGCATAATGGGAAGATCCAAGTATACTTTATGTATTCATCAATAAATAGTACATAATATCTATGCCCGTCAATGGATTTTATAGGAGATGGTCCCCAAATATCTGAATGAACCTTTTGAAATGGCACAGAACACTTATCATTTCTAGCTAGAAGTGAAACTCTTGACATCTTGCCTTTTATACAATGAGAACATAGACTATGAGTATTATCTATATCTATACTTATATTTGACTTTTTCAACATAGCAGCCATTATTTCATGTGTTGGATGTCCCAATCTCTGATGCCACAATTTTGACTTGACCAATTATCCTAAGAAAGCTGAATTTTGCACTGTAGATTGTACTCCTCTTGCTCATTTCACAACTAGGATTTGAAACAACTCCTTGAGCTTACTCTTTCCTTGATACAAAACCTCATTTATCTTCTTGTCCTTCACAAAAAACTCATTCTCATCACAAATAAACCAACTATGGTTATCAGCATAAAGTTGTAGCACAGATAGAAGACTTCTTGTAATTTTTGGCACATGTAATACATTATTAAGAATCAATTCATGAGAGTTATGTTTAAGTGTAGTAGAACCGATATTGTCAATGGTTAAACCTGTTCCATTGCCAGTAGTAATTTTCTCAGAACCTTTAAAATGAGTGACTTGATCCAGGGCATTCACATCTGCAGTGATATGGTGAAAAGCTCCAGTGTCAACAATCCAGAAGTCTTGTTGACCATATTGAGGTGTTTGCTGTGTAACCATGACATTCATTGTTGGTGGCGAATGAGCACCTTGAAAGGTATAATTGGCCCTGTGAAAGCATACAATTGCAGAATGCCCTATTTTCCCACAAATCTGGCACTCAAGCAAGAACCCTGTGGATGGTGTACTTGAATTTCGATGGAAACAATTGACAGCCGTATGACCCTTTTTATTGCAAATTTGACATTCAATTACCACAGGATGCCTGGTATCAGTGTTACCAAACCACATGCTATAACCATTCTGCCTGGAATTCCCAGACTGAAAACCAGAAGAACAGCTCGAATTGAATTGTTTACATTTATACCCACCATTTTGCTTTATGTAATTTGAACCATTGAATGACTTCTGTGCAAAATTCTGTCTTGATCCCCCAAAGTTTGATCCATTCCCCATGAAACCAAAACCATACGACGGCGACTCAAAGAATGGTGGTTGCTGAGATAATGGGAATGGCTACTGTTGATACTGAGGTATAGGAAATTGTTGTTGTGGAAATTGTGACTGTTGTGGTAATTGAAATTGTGGTTGTTGGTATTAAGGTGTTGAAAATTGTTGTTGAATTATACCACCAGTTGTTGCAGGAATATGGCAATGGCCCAAGGGATTCGAACCCGATGCATTAGATAAATTCGGTGTTGTAGATGAGCCTTGAGTGTTAGAGCAGCCATGCTTTGTGACAATACATTTAGCTCCCCTTTAATCTCTTTTTCAGCACCTAACAATTGAGCCCGAAACTCCTTCAAAGTAATAGTAGATTCTCTGGCAAGAATGATTGTTCGAATTATGCCATACTCATTTGGTAACCCAGCAAGTCCAGCAATTATAACATCATTATTAGATACAAACTCTCCTACAGCAGTTAATTGATCTCTTATGTTCTTTAGCCTCAACAGATACTTTTCTATGGAATTTGCTCCTTTTTGAATGGTATATAGCTCTATTTTCAGATAATTGACCTTGGACTTAGACACATATTCAAACCAATTAACAAGATTGGACCAAGCTTCAAATGCAAGTTTTGCAACCAAGAACATACTTAATAGCATAATCAGAAAGAGTAGCTAATAATAGACTAAGTAATGCCATATTAATTGATTCTCATTCAACATATTCTTTATTAATCTCAGCTGTAACCCTAATATCAGTGGTTATCACAAATTTTGGTGGACAAGCATCTGTACCATCAAAATGCCCAAACATTTTATATCCTTTTCGAACTGACTTGAATTGAAAAACCCACTTAGTAAAATTGTCATCCTTCAGTTTGATTATGAGCATACCCAAAAGACTGTCAACTTTAACAACAGGTGTAGACATGATGAAATGCACAATATACCCCAAAGCAAAATTGTACTCAATCAGAAGAACAAGTGCACTATTATCCAATTTCGCATGAAAGATTGATACTCCCTTTTAAAGCAAGAAAGATTGACACTTTCTAACAATTCAAGAAAGATTGATACTTTCTGTAAAATCAAGAGAGACTGACACTTCCTTGAACACTCAAAAACAATTCACCACAGTACTACTCAAGAAATCATATAAACACCCATATTGCAGGAATAACGCCTGATCAGATCAATACATCCAAACATTTAATCGAAAAAAATGGCAGGAATAACACCTAATTCAATAAGCAGCAACAACACCAAATGCACAAACTTGCTAACCTAATTAGCAATTTCCAGCACAACCAGAGACCTTCAGCAGAAGAAAATAGACAGTAGAAGAAAGATCACCAGAGGAAGAAAGAACATCAGCGAAAGAACGTCAGCGGAAGAATAATCATTAGGATCAGAAATAGTAGCAAACCGTTTCTGGCAATGATACCATGTTAACTATTCTGAACAATCTCTGAATATAGAACAAAGAAGAAGCTTTCGAAGAGAAGATGAGAGAGTATGAAGTTTTACATATATTTCTGGATAGCTATAAATGGTTGTTCACATTTGGTTTTATATAGCTGAATTGATGAGCTCAATTACAATAATACCCTCTAACAATTCTAACTAATCTTATCCTTATGACAACCTACCAACACATTTCAACCAACTATATTCTTCATTACTAAGTAACCATGTCATCACTAATGACTATGGTTAATAGTTTGCTCAATTTTTTTTCTCGCAATCCAAGTTCCACAAGCCCTAAATTAGCACATACATAAAGCTCTCACAAGACCAAATTTGTCCCTTATTCACAAAATCTCACTACATTTAAGTTCATACATGAAACTTTAATTGAATCCAACTTCAAGTCTGGCTTTCACTCTTTTATAAACCCCTCATTTGCACTACTTCCTCTAAACTAGCTCTCTCTCACTCTCAATTTACCTTGTTTTCATCATCCAAACCAATCACCATGTCAAACAGTGCCACCAACTCTGAAGATAGCACAACCAACTCTGACAAAAAAGATCTCTTCAAGTGCACCCATTGTGAGAAAGGTTTCTCCTCCGGTCAGAACTTGGGTGGTCACCAAAACGCCCATCGTTACCCAAATAATTAGTTCATGGGGAGATTCGCAGATGCCATCGGAACCTATAGAAGTAACCCCTATGTTGTTGCTGCTCTATCGGAGGTCTAGCCAGCTGCTGCGGCTGCCTACCAGGTGCTGGAGGTGAATGTAGCTGGATGGGGTTATCATGGGATAGTCCACCTTACTTTAGGCCTACTGCCATCTTCAAGTCTTGATGCTTATTATTTTCATGAGATTGCTTTTGCAATGAATAGGTCAGAAGTGGATAATCAGCTGAAGGAGGCCAAACAGGGTTTTATTAACATTACAAGAGATTATCTAGGTGAGTGGGAAAATAATGATACTACTAATTGTAATGGTGCAGGTGAGGAAGTGACTTCTGAGCAAAGGGATGATGACACTACTACAAAATTACCTATAACTAGCGGTCCTAAAACTGACAAGAGAATCTAATTTCTGTCGGATATTAGGTAAAAATCCAACATAAACTCATGTAATGTCGGATAAAAGAATCGACACCATTGCTAGCGTCATGAAAAGGCTTTTGATGTCGGTTAGTCCCCTTAATCCGCCAAGAAGAAGGAAAGCTATATAAAATAAAAAAAGGATAATAGTGTCGGATAAAAGTGACATTGAAACTCAAGTTCGATACAGACGACATTAAATACTGAGGAAGACCGTCGAATAGAGTAGATTAGTGTCAGCCCTAACCGACACCACCTAACTATTTGATAAATAAAATAAACAACTATATTGTCGCCCATAACCGACACCACCTAACTATTGGATAAATAAAATAAACAACTATACTCTCGCCCATAACCGACACCACAAACCAATAATAAAAAAAAAATATAAAAGTCTGTCTCAGTTATACGGTTCAGATTTTTTCACAACAAGTTATGGGAAATCCAAAAACACTTATAAAACCATGGATGCACACTTATATGAGATCAATTTGAAATTGTTGCAGATTCTTTACATGGATATATAATCAATTTGAAGTCAAAATCCATGGATATACACTTATATGACATCAATTTGAAGTTATAATACCAACCCATAGTTTTATACGGTGCAAATTCTTTCAAAACACTCAACCACATAAATGCCTCTGATCTCCTCTTTCCTAAATTTCTGCAACAGTTTCACAAGGGAAAATTTTTTTCATTAGAAAACAGGTTATGGGAAAAAAAAATCCCAGAACACAAGAGTACACTAAACTTGAAAAAAAAAAATAATCCCAGAACTCAAATCGACCAAGACAACTGCAAGGAGGCCACTAATCTTGAAAAAAAAATTACATTTTTGTGCCAATTCAATAACAAAATTTAGGTAGAATTTGAAAGCCCTAATTTTAAACAAATTAGCAGCCTTAATCGTACAAATGGTAAATAAGGGGAAAGTGCAATGAAGAAGAAGAATGAACCTGAGCCAAAGAGCAACATACCCAATGATGCGACTGTGAGTTGTATAGCAGCAATGGAGTGAAGAAATTTGCAAAAAGAGCTACATGGTGGTGCTACTGTGGTGTTATGGGGGTACCCTGAGATTGTGATTCGTATATAGAAAACCGCAGAGCAGCGGTGCTATGACTATGAATTTGGGATTGTTAGTTGTGATTTTGGGATAGAAGAAGGGAGAAGGAGAAGGGGAGGAGAACAGGAGAAGGAGAAGGGGAGGAGAACAGGAGAAGGAAATGGGGAATGAATGCAACAAGAAGGAGAAGAAACTGGGGAAGCGAGAAGGCAGCGGCGCAAGGAAGAGATAAGGGTTTTACGTAGGGTTGAAATATTTTATGGCGGCTCAAACCGACAACAATCTTTTACGTGTAAAAAATATAATTAAAATCTGTTTCCAATAGAACTAACATTCTCTTTTTCGTCTAAAAAATGGCGGGAAATATCCCGCCCAATAATCTTGCCCAAAATTTTGTCACGCGAGATTCGTATTGAAAAAAAATAAAAATACCAATCTGTCAGCTACAACCACCAAGAAGTTTGAAAATATTTAAAAATAAAAATATACTGTCTAGTAGAAGAGCAAGAAATGGCTCCTTAATCGACATTAACTTTATGTCGGTTGAAAGATACACTATTCTCTTTTTATACGACACCATCAATTAAAAACTATGTTGGTTATAAGCGACATTAACAGTCTATGTCGGTTATAAGCGACATAGAAAATTTATATTGGTTAAAAAGTCGATTTTGTCCGACATTAACAGTCTATGTCGGTTATAACCGACAGTACTTCCAACACCATGTAAAGAGGCTATCAAAAATGTCTTATCCGCCAGTATATTATATAAAACTGACACTAGTCTCCAACACAATAAGCCACTTTTGTAGTAGTGTGATTTGGATTTGGAGCTTAAACTCTAGGGTTTGGGTTTTCAAGAGCAGATCTAGGGTCTCTTTATATATATCAAGGTGCTTAGAGTTGGTTTATGGATGAGTAATGTATGCAAATAATAAGTTTGAGCTGTCATTGTGGGAATATTAGAGGGTTCCTATAACTTTGAGTTTGGAGCTAGCTAAATATAAATTGCTTGCTCTCTTCTTTTAATTAATTTTTAGGGTAAATTACTCAAAATTACCTTAACTATGAGTCGAACTACAATATCGTGCCTCATGTTTTAAACATTGCAATGTCATACCTCAACTTATGGATTCGTTGCAATGTCAGACATCCGTTAAATTTTCTGTCAATTTAGTTAAATGATGACATGACAAGAGTGGGATCCATCCTTTTTCCAATTAAAATAAATTATTAATTTTTATTTCGTAATTAAATTATGTAAAAATTCTCCAAGTTGCCTCGACTACCCTTCTTCTCCCCCTTGCCAACTCCCCTCCCTAATACCTGCAACGTCCACCCACCTATCCCTCCCTTTCTCTCAAGTCTCTCTCCCTTTTATCTTTCATTTTCATTGTTTATTCCTTTCTCTCTCCATTTCTGACAAACTGATAGATGAGGAAAAGAGAGAAAAGATGGCGTGCCATCCCGTGGAATCACAGGGCGACGATGAAGTTGGGTGATTTCTGGGAACCGTTTGACCGACGAAATACCCAACCCCTTTTCCATTTTCGTTGTAACCGCTTTCGCTCAAAACTCGAGTCTATACGGGTCTCCGGTGTAGATTTGCAAGGGCACATCAAATGACCCGAGCCAACCCGAATCTGAGGCATTTCTCGCAACACCAACTGTAGTTTTTTGAGGTTCCCCCCCTCATCAGGCAGTGTATCAGCCGGTGTGGAGGAACTTGACGAGGCAGTCGAAGTGAGAGGCCGTGGGCAACGAATGGAGCGTTGAGGTCGGGGGGGGGGGGGGATATCAATTAGGATCGGCGCAGAAAATTTGGCTGTGTTTAAGTAGAGAAATGGAGAAGGGGGACGAATGAATGAGTGAAATGAAGGAGGAAAGAGTGACGGGAGGAAGAATGAGGACGAAGGAAGAAACGATAACAGGGAGAGCGAGTGAGGAAGAGAGTTTTTAATTATTCAATTAAAATTAATAATATATAAATTTTTTATTTCAGTTGGGAAAAGAGTGGGTTCTGCTGGTGCTACATCATCATTTAACAGATAAATTGACAGAAAATTTAACGAATGTCTGATATTGCAATGAATTCATAAGTTAAGGCTTGACATTGAAATATTTAAAACATGAGGTATAAGATTGTAGTTCGACCCATAGTTGAAGTAGTTTTGTGTAATTTACCCTAATTTTTATGATTTATGAACTATTTATAATGCTCTAAGCATCAATATATTTATGATATATTGTTTTGGTGTTATCATTTATGAATCTGCCAAACTTTATTTCTTGAGATCCCCATTTGCAAAAATAGTTTGGAGCTACCTAAAAATTGCTACAAGAACACTATAAAGAAACTATTCAACTACTAAAAAATTTACTACTAAGACATTATAAATGCACTAGAAACACTAAGTGGACTTTCAAATAGTTAGTGTTTTTCAAAATGATACAGCATACCTTTCTATTGGATGAGTAAACAGTGTGCTAGATCATTACCTTACATGTGCAAAACATGTGCAAACATAGAGTATCTTACAAGCCTTAATAGAATAGTATAAATAACATGTTCTCCTCAAATATTGTGGTTGTCGGTTGTATACAGAAAAACAGTTAAGAGAAATACATTGAGAGCTTAATCATTTTCTTCTTTGTTCTTCTTCCATTTCTGCATTTTCCTGATTTCCATTGAATTCTTCCTTACTGTTAAGATGCTATCAGAGCCAGTCTTGCTTGCGCAAAGAAGATAGGTTCTGCGGTTCGCTGCTCCGATTGATGATAAGGTGATATTGTTTCTATAATTTTTCACAAACCCTAGAAGTGCGATTGGGTCTAGAATTTATTTATTTTTCGATTATTAGTAGAATTGAAGGCCAATGCCATAGTTTTTGTTGAATTGAAGATGTATATGTTAATATGATGAAAGGCCGATGCCAAATTTGCTACTGAGATAAATGCTGAATATAAATATTTGGTCAAAATTGATATAGCACTGTTAAGTCTGTTGATTGCCACACTTAGTGATGATGCTATTGAACATGTGGTAAGATGTAAGACCTCTCATGAGGCATGGGTTGCATTACATGATTGCTATATGTCTGTACCTAAAGCTACTGTTAACCATTTGAAAGCTAAGCTTCATACTATGCAAAAGGGGGGGGGGATTCCATAGATAAGTATCTACTAAAGTTAAAGGCTCTTAAAGATCAATTACAAGTTGTTGGGGAGAAAGTGTCAGATAATGATCTCATTAATGCTGCACTAAAAGGCTTACCTTCTAACTATGATATGACTCGAACTATTATATTTGCAAGAGAGTCCCCTATTATAGTAAAGGAATTCCGAGCTCAATTGATTGATGTAGAAAAGAGTATTGAAGCTCGAATGCATTCTTTAGTTCAGGGTATATTTGCAATATTTGTGAATGCTAATTCTTCCAATGAGATCGATGGGGGTCATTTAGGCACTTCAAATGGATTTGAACCTCTTGGTCTGGTAATACCTCTAGTAGATTTGAACTTGTTCCGGAGTGTCAAATATGTTCTCGAAAAGGTCATGTCACAGTTACTTGCCTTAATAGGAATGACAATGGACAATCTATTCAGGAGTGTCAAATTTGTGGCAAACGTGGTCATATAGCCTTGAATTGCAGACATAGAGGCAACTATGTATATCAAGGAGCTTAACCTCCTCCTTCCTTATCTGACAATTTTGCAAATCAGAATTTTAATATGTCTCCTTACAATAATATGGGATTTTATTAATCTCAGTCTCAATTTGATAATGTGATCTCATTTCCTACGAGTGTGCATTTTAATCAGTCTCCTCACTTTAGTTCTCAATTTCTGCCACCTTAGTCTATGCCATCTCAGTCTATGCCACCTCAATTTATGCCATCTCAGTTTATGCCACCTTCACCTAGATTTCCAGCAATGAATGCACAACCTTCTGCTGAGATTTCAAATGCTGATTCATGGATTCTTGATACTGGTGTTTCTCATCACATGACACCAGATTTAACAGTCATTCATCGCTCTATTCCATATCAAGGTTCTGAGAAGATCATAGTTGGAAATGGTGAAGGTTTGGAAGTCCAAAATATTGTTCATGGCACTTTGCAAACTCCAATTCACACTTTGCATCTTAAAAATATTTTACATGTGCCAATGTTGATTGTCAATTTGTTATCTGTTAAAAAGTTGTGTAAAGACAATAATAGTTGGTTTATCTGTGATGATGCTCAGTTTTTTATGCAGGACAAGGCAATAGGAACAATCCTCCACCACAGAAAGAGTAGTAATCATAAGTCGTTTCGAGTTCCTGTGCATATTTTCCCAACACTTATGGACCCAAGTGTTTGTTCTTCTGCTTATTTGGGACAATCTATGAAATCTTCTTTGTGGCATCAGAGTTGTGGTCATCCTTCTAATGCTATCTTGACAACAATGCTCAAAGAGTCTAATATAGATGTTACTCTTGATGAAACTGTTAGAATATATTCTCATTGTCTTGATGGTAAAATGAGTATACTTCCATTTTCCGATAGAATTGATAAAGTAAAGATTCCCTTTTACAATGTTCATAGTGATGTATAGGGCCCTTTTCCAGTTGTTTCTATTGAAAGGTTTCGATATTATCTGACTTTTATAGATGAACTACTAGGTTTGTATGGATTTTTCCAATAATGAATAAAACATAAGTGTTTGGTTCCTTTGTCAAATTATGTGCCTATATTGAGAATCAATTTCATACTAGAATTCAAGTATTACAATCTAATGGTGGTGGAGAGTTTCTTAGTAATGCTTTCAAAGAATTTTTAGGTACAAAGGGTATATTACACTTTATTTCTCATCCAAACACACTGCAACAAAACGGCTTAGCCGAAATGAAGCATCGATATCTCATTGAGATAGCTATTACAATGCTATCTTTTGCATTGTTGCCTTGCAAGTTTTGGTCATGTGTAGTCATTCATGCTGCATTTTTTATCAATAGGATGTCGTGCAAGGGTCTTCATATGGTATCACCTTTTAAGAAGTTGTTTGGTAAGACACCTGATATAGCTCATCTTAAAGTTTTTGGTTAAGCTATATATCCATATCTTAGGCCATACAACACACATAAGTTGCAGCCACAGTCTACTCAGTGTGTGTTTTTGGGATATTCATCAGGCTATAAAGGAGTTATATGTTATAGTTTGTCCACTGGAAAAAAGTTTAATTTCTCTCATGTTATTCATGATGAAACTACATTTCCTTATAGTCATGTTGGTTCCAAGACCTATGGTGTAGATTCTTCTACCTCATCTGGTTCTAACAGTAATGTCAAGCCTATAATTATACAACTTCCATTTTCAGTTAATTCTTCTTCAAGTGTTGGTTCCAGTAATGCTTAACAACAGAATTCAGTCTCTCAAACACTTGGTTCATTATCACAGCATCAAAGTGTCTCAACTTCTTCAGGGTTTTCCAGTTCTCTGGGAAATGCATAGGACTCTCCAACACAAGTTATTCTTTCCAGCCCTATGTTGCCTATCCATCAATCCTAACAGCTCTAGGTTGTGTTACCTTCTCTTAATTCCTCTTCTTCTTCTAATACAGTTGATCTATCTGTTCCCTATGGAATTTAAACAAGATTGAGAACTGGTTCAATCACTAGAAATAACAACTCTGCTTTGACTGTTATCTTTCCAGAATTGCAGTCTTTGACTTTTGATGAAGATGCTCTCTCTTCAGGGGGTTTCAACTTTGTTGCTGACATTGTAGATTCCTCAGAACCATCTACTTTCAAACAAGCTTCTCATATTCCTCAGTGGCAAATGGTGATGCAAGAAGAGTTTGATGCTTTTTAAACACAAGGTACTTGGATTTTAGTTCCTAATTCTTGTGATAAGAATGTCATAGGCAGCAAGTGGGTGTACAAAATAAAAAAGAATAATGATGGTTCTATTTCTCGATATAAAGCACGGTTAGTTGCTCAGGGATTTAATCAAGAAAATGGGCTGGATTATACAGAAACATTTAGTCAAGTGGTTCGACATACCACAATTCGTTTAATTTTAGCATTAGCTACCACATATCACTAAGATCGTCGACAACTTGATGTGAAGAACACATTTCTTCATGGGGAATTGCAAGAACAAGTGTATATGAAGCAACCCCAAGGATTTGTCAATCCTCAGTTTCCTAATCATGTGTGCAAATTGGTCAAGTCCCTCTATGGTCTCAAACAAGCTCCTCGAGCTTGGAATGCAAAGTTCACTAGTTATTTGCAGGCTATTGGATTTAAAGCTTCAATATTCAATTCTAGTCTTTTTGTCAAAAAATGAAGGATCTCAGGTAGTCATTCTACTCCTTTACGTAGATGATATTATAATTATTGGATCTCACTTTTAGTTGATACAATATGTGATTAGAACTCTCAGTGAAGTTTCTTATCTTAAGGATATGGACAAGTTACTTATAAAACCAATGGGGATCTGTTTATTAATCAAGCAAAGTATGTCAAAGATCTGATTCACAAGGCCGGTATGGATGACTATAAACCATGTTCAATGCCTTGCAAGCCTTGTAATCAGGTTCTTTCTATTGAAGGTACCTTATTATTTTATTCTACCTTATACTGAAGATGGGTGGGGGCTTTACAATACCTCACCTTTACACGTCCAGATATTGCCTTTGCTGTGAATAATGTGTGTCAATATATGAGTGCACCTACTGATATTCATTTTGCTATGGTCAAAAGAATACTTCGATATTTGCAAGGGACTGTTTAGTGTGGTTTGACATATATTTATGGGAGTTCTATATCTGTAACTGCATATAGTGATTCGAATTGGGCCGCAAATTTAAACACTCGGCGATTTATCACAGGGTATGTTGTGTATCTTGGATCTAATCCTGTTTCCTGGCAGTCTAAAAAGTAGTCCTCTGTCTTTCGCAGTTCTACTGAGGCAAAATACAGAGCCTTAGCACATACTACTGTTGATATTGCATGGATTCGACTAATACTTTAGGATTTGCGTGAGTTTCTGGCCTCTCCTCCAGTGTTGAACTATGACAATCAATCTGCAATAGCTTTAAGTTTAAATCCAGTTCAACATTCTCGCATCAAACACTTGGAAACAAACTTTCACTTTGTTTGTGAAAGAGTTCAAAAAGGGGATCTATCTGTGGAGTACTTATGCACTAAAGATCATATTGGAGATGTGCTAACCAAAGGACTACATGGCCCAGATTTTCTTCGTCACTACTTCAATCTTAAACGTGGATATCCAAGTTAAGATTGAGGAGGGGTATTGGATGAGTAAACAGTGTGCCAGGTCATTACCTTACATGTGCAAAACATGTGCAAACATAGAGTATTTAAGAAGCCTTAATAGAATAGTAATAATAGCATGTTCTCCTCATATATTATGGTTGTCAGTGTATACAGAAAAACAGTTAAGAGATATACATTGAGAGCTTAATCATTTTCTTCTTTGTTCTTCTTCCAGTGCTGCATTTTCTTGATTTCCATTGAATTCTTCCTTACTGTTAAGACTTTCAAGGTGTGATTAAAGTTCTCTCAAATGTAGTGCAGTGATAATCATTTATTAGTCCAATCATTTTTTTTTTCGTGCATTCCTAACAAAATTAGCCTACAAGCTCCATGGAATTTCAAAGTCTCTCATCAAACACATCTTTAGGGTTATCTGAACAATATTCGGCTAAGTTGGCAATTAGTAGTATATGAATCTTTTGCATTAGTTTGAGGCTTCATAATCTCTTTTCTAGTCCACACCTGGTCTATATGACTTCCTAGTGCTAACGTACAGGAAAGTTACTCCTACCACACGATCCTTTCTTAAACTATCTACTTATGCCACAAATTGTCACCCAATCTACCAGCACCTTGCGCTGTTACGTATTAAAGGACCAAGCTCCGTCATGGTTAATTTTCATCGTGTTCATTTTTTTTTTCTTTCAAGATTGTCCTGCCCCATTGACTTGAAGTACATTGCCACTGCAACAGGCTAGGGAGACGAGCTATGCAACTCAAATTCAAGTCGGTGAGGCGGCACAATAGTGGAAATAACAAAACTATGGAACTATAACATATTGTAATGGAGCTTGGTCATCTAATACGTCGGTGGAAGGTGTTGGTTGGTGGTGCGTAACAGCGCAGGGTGGTTGCAAGAGGTTGTCGAGGCAAGGTCCTGGCCATATCTATTTTGCTTGTTAAAGTATAAGCGGTTGTTGTTTGTAGTGCGGAAGGGTTTTCAAAGTTGATTGTGAAATTTGATGCTATTAATCTGGCGCGTATGTTGTGGGACTATTGGGATCATTCATGATATCTTGCAGCTGGGTAGACATTTTTATTCAATTTCTCGTATACACCACGACAATGCAACGAAGCGGCTCACTTCGTGGCTTCATTTGTTACTAAAAATGGTGGTAATCATGGATGAGTTTTGACATTTTGGAGTGGATCCTGAATACTCTTTCTAAAGATATAAACATTTCGTTCGGAATTTAATAAAATTCTTTCGATTGGGAAACTTTATTAGGGAACATTGATAAAGCTGGGTGGCAAATATATATTTACAGTACCAATTTGGAAACACATTTATTTTTTTGTGAAAGTAGAAAAAGATTATACGAGATTAGCTTTTCATCAATAGGCACGTGCATGCAAGGCACCTACTCTCCCCAAAAGAAAAAAATCATTGCACCCAGAAACTCCCCGTCCCTCCCCTCTCTACCAAGTTTTATTAATTATAAGAAATATAAAAAGGTACAAGCAAGGGAACTAGACTGAGACCCGCAAGCAAAGAATCAATGAAAACGGTAAGTAGGAAAAGAAGACAAATCACGTATATGAGTAGAGACTACAAATGAGGGGATAGTAGACCAATAATGATAAACGTAAGCTGCAGCCCTGTAAAAGGCTAACAAGTCCACGACCTAGTTGTCCCATCTGATAGAGGCACCATAAACAGGAATTCCAATCAATCAGCAAAAGCCATGGAACTCTAGACAAAGCCTTATATTAGTAATGCAGAACCAAAGTGGAATCATTTCCAATCCAAAGGTGTTTCCAATCATGAACCCATGCGACACAAACTTCCTCAATAAAATCACCAAATAAAGGAAAAAAAAAAAAAAAAAAACAAATCCTCAACTTTCATCATGGTATTAGAGCAGGTTGTCCCACGTGTGAAGCCCAACGGCCACACATGTGCTCCACGTCATCCTATTGTGTTGTCCACGTGTTAGGCTTGAAAATCAGCCACACATGCGGGGGCGTGTTGAGAGTTGTCCCATATCGGTGAGGAGACAAGTTTGCTATGTGCTTATATGGTCTTGAGCTACTCCCTATATTGCCAATTGGTTTTATGGTGGAACCCCAACTTTCATCATCAAGGAATTGGCCCTCACTAGTACGAAAAATCCCTTCAAAACACGCACACCCATTAGAACAAGAACCATCTATATTCACCTTATCCACCCCAACCGCGGAGGATGCAAGTGAACATGAACAAAAGAAAGGGCCGAAGTCAAGAGCGGTGAAATACCTAGCAACGAAAACAATAAGCAAAGAAGAAGGGTGTCGAGTAGAAAAACATATTGAAGACGATTTGCAAAAATGATCCGTAAACTAACGCTTAGCATACTCTAAAGAAGTCCGAAGACCCTCGAAATAAACTTGACTACGAAGGAACCAAATGCCCAAATGAAAGTACAAAGTAACATGATCCAAAACTTACGAGTTGATCTTGATAAGCTAGTAGGGAGGTTCGTTTATCATGTACATAGTTGTTCTCTAAACAGTGGGTTTGTTGTTTTCTTAAGGACAGATTGTCAATATAATATCGATAAGTTGTCAAAAACATTGGTAGATCACATGTTCTTATATAGTGTTAATTTTATGCTAAATTAATAGTTTATTTCTGATGTTTCCACATCATTTGTTGTTAGTTTCTGTTTACTATGCTGTTTGGGAGCAGAAGTCTAAGCAGCTTATACTTCCAACCCATTAAATTCATAGCCATGACAACCATTGGAGAAGACAGGTAGATGTTTAGTTTAGGTCATTGTGCTCCAGGCTCCAAATGGCGAGGCCAACTATATATACATCTGCAATTTCAGTTTAAGTCTGTAGTGCCAGATTTTTTTTTCTTCTTTGTATGCTTAGAGGTGGGGCCCAAATTTGCATGAATCTTCTCTTTTTTGACATTTTATGTTTTGTTAAATATAAATATTAATTGGAAATAACTTTTTATTTTTATTTCTGAACAAATAATAGTATTAGTAAGTTAAATTGTTAAATGTTAGAAGAAAAAAATATCAACCAGAATCAAATCCACACCAAAATGTATATGCATTATTTCTACCTATTATTTCTGCCATCTGCAAAGTCAAAGAAAAGGCAATAGTTGGTCAGCTGAATAATAAAATCCATTTGGATTTTGTGTAATCTTTTTCAAATTAGGTCAGTAACTCCATTTGGATTTAAACTTCAATGAGACCAGGATCTCCTGGTAAAAGTTCATTACTTTCAAATATGGTTCAACCTTCTGAGTTCATTTTGGATACAACTTTTCTCTTAATGGTTGTTTTTTTAAACTTTGAAAAAAATATTAAATGGGTGATAAAAAGAGATGTGAACCCACTAGAAGTCAAAGCAAAAACGCTCTTCTTTTGATAGAAAATAGGATTATTCACGTGATTCTTGTACAACGCGATTGTCATGCTTTCATCTTATCTTTTATTTTTGTGCTTTGAGTAAATAACAAGAGACTAATGGATGAAAACAAAGAGAGTACACCTGAACAAAATGTGTGAAGAAATGTGAGAAAGAAACAGTCAGCGGCCATATTACAAGAGGGATTATAGTTCATATGGCTAAGTACACTTATTATTTGCATAATTATTTAAAAATTGTGAAAAAAACGAAGAAAAAAAATTGAGAGTGAACTACCTGTGTTTGTATATAAAAAAAAGAGTGTCATGTTTGTGACATCACAATTTTCTTCCCTTGTCTGCATATCATTTGAAACATTTAATATCTTACAAAATTCATTAAACTTACGGAAATACATTATTATAACAAAATTACATATAATCGTTAAAGTTAGTAGCTAACGTTAAATAATAATAGTCACTTAGTACTACGATATTGTGGTATTTTTCTTTCACTTGTAAGTGAGACAACTTAGATTCGATTCTCGCCAAAGGCGAAGTTGCCAACTAGATATCATCTAAATGGACGCTTTCTGGTAATAGAAACCCCATTTTAGCCCCTTCTCCTATTAGGCACAGGGGTGATGCCGGCCCCTCTTCAATACGAAATTCTGAATCGGACTCGGGTAGTTGGTGAAAGTACCTCACTTTATCATCAGAGATAGAAGTAAATCAGACTCCTAGGTGTCAAGCTCCACCGCTTCCCATCGAATAAGGCTTAGCCCACTCCCCCACCTTTTAGAGTAGATATTATCGTTTGTTCAAAAAAAAAAATAATAATAATAATAATAATGAAGTGTTGTGGCCTAATATTTGGCGGCATAGAGAAAATTGAGAGATAGATGTGTTTGTAGGTTGTGCAGAAGATGTTTTATTCTCCCTACGCAATGCCTTTATTTATAGTAGAGAGAGAAGAAATTCTTCTCCTCCAAAAAATACAAGTCTTAATAGGGTAGAATAACTACAATCAAATCTAATCTATAATTTACATAATCAAACTTCAATAAGAAGTTTATAACATGAAGTTAATTATAGAATATATTGCTTATTAGTTATTACACTACTAATATTGATTGTACACCATGAACGTCTTGCTATAGTATAGATATAAGATTATTAGTGGATATCATGAAATTACCTATTAATATTTAATGGTATAAGATCATGGCGTTTGTTTGTTTTATTTTTTTTATTAATTAATTTATTTTATTTTTTGTCGAAAAGATCATGGCGTTTGTTAAATATAGGGTTCTTTTAAGATCCATTATAAATCAATAGGAGCCCATTTTCAGTATTTTAGAGATAAAACATAAAAATTCCAAATGAACATAGAGGCTCTAGGATAAGCCCAATTGAATTCTATGAACAAAGAAAGTAGCGGTCGGTTACTTTGAATCAAGCACCGAGACTCATCATACCGAGCACCTAGCGTCAGATGCCGAGCTCAAGCCACGGCTGTTAACCGCCACCAAACATGATGGTACGTCAAAGTCTAATTTGAGCACCATACATCAGTAGCAGAAGCAAGAACGAGTAAAACTTGGACAGCTTGAAACATATTATCATAAACACAATACACAGTAATCTTGTCGAAACAAAATAACCAGTTGATAATTCTATGATCAGGAACATTTTTGGAATATGTAAGTCAACTGAATCGGTATCGTCATTCTAAATCTATTAGATTTTCTATTCTATACTTAGTGACCCATATTCTTTTTGGACTCATAAATTATGATAAATTTAGTATAATTTAAAATAATAGCATCACTTGTAATAGAAAATGCTTGAAGGTTTCCCCGAACAACAAAGACATCCACTCCTCCTCTTACTACAAAATAAAAAAAAGGCACATCATACCACATGAACACTATACACTAACCGAAAGAAAAGAACAACATTAAATTTGAAAAACATTAGAAAAAGGAACTTGTTTTTGCATGACTTTGCCGCAGGTGAAACTAATATTATTACCCTTCAGTATATTGCCTCTGCAACTACTAACCTGGGAAAAATAGAGAACCCCGGATCGTGCATCTGTAGATTACTTTTGAATCAGCACTGTGAAATCGAAAAGAAGCCCTAATTCGTTGTGAACAAACTATAAACCCTTGGCAAGAAACCCGAAAAAGAAGACGGAAACAAAAAAAAACCTAACTTCTATCATACACAAAAAATAAGCCCGTGGGATTTTTTTTTTAATTTTGTTCCGTGCAATTTTTTTAATTTTGCCACAACAACCCACATGTTAGCGAGTTCGTTTTCCATGTATGTTTCTCTTGCTTGGATTCCTCAACCCTTCGATTGGGTTGAACGGTTAAGATTGAAGGTCCGGAGGATCCCTGGATAGAGATCCAGAGAGGATCTTGCTTCAGATTTTTCTTTTTGGGTTTTGTGTACACGATTGATGCACCAAATATCATAATACAAGTGGTTAGAATTTTTTTTTTTTTCAAATATCCCCACTTATACTATGACATTTAGTGTACCGAACTTGTTCTCAGCAAACTGAAAATCTCTCTTAAGGCACGAACTTTCTTCACCACGAAAGATAGCATTAGCCGTGTACTTTTCCAAGAAGAACTTTACGTTTGGTGCAAAACAATATTGTGGCTTGCTAAATAATCAATGTGCAGCGAATATGACTGGTGTGGTCGTTGCCTAAAGTAATTAAGACCATTCTTATTTCTTAGTCATTGCCTATATTGTCAATATAAAATTTACCAATCGGTCACAGTTCTATTCTAATGCCAAAAGCTCAAACGCAAAGCTTGTTTTTTTTTTTTTGCTTATGCAAATTTCTAATATGATGTCAATAAGCCATCAATAACATTGGTAGATTACTTGTTCACCAAAAATCTTATCAATACATTATCAGTTGTGATTTGGTTCAACAATTACTTCCAATGCTCATTTGGGTAAGTACGTAGGTCAAATAACTGAAAAATAATCCATATCATTATCACGTTTGTATTTTCTTGATTTCAATTTTAATTGAGTTCTTATCTAATTTTTTATGCTAAATTGATAGTTTATGTCTAATGTTTCCACATCATTTGTTGTTATTTTCTATATACTCTGCTGTTTGGGAGCAGAATTCTAAGCAGATTATGCTTTCAACCTGGGTGTTGCACAAATCAAGTCTTATTTTAGTCATCCCAGTAAATTCAGAGCCATGACATTGACAACCATTGGAGAAGACAGGTAGATGTTTCGGTCATTGTATTCCCGGTTCTATATGGCCAGGCCAATATGGTAACATCTGCCACTTCAGTTACGTCTACAGTGCCAGATTTTTTCTTCTTTCTGTGCTTGGCGGTGGGGCTCAAATATTTGGGTGAACAAATTTCAATACCGAAAAGTTTTTTCTTTTTCTCTTTCCTTTACATTTTAGGAAAACTAATGAAAAGAATTTGAAAACTTTGAGTTTTAACGATAAAGACAAAATAAAGCGTAAAGTGAATAGTACCAGAATTAACCTTTTAATGTAAAAATATGGTTTTTCATTAAAGTGAACAGTACTGGGAGCTTTTCGTTAAAGTTCCCTTACATTTTTTGCTTTTTTAAATCTAAATATAGAAAGCAAGTGGCCCTTTACAACTGACGTGGAAATGAGTTGAGCTTTTGCATGTCGGTGTGGGTTCGAACTTCGTCGATAACTAATTTAACAAAATCTATCGTTTGACAAAAAAAAAATCTAAATATGGGAAATAATTTCTTATTCATAAGGAAGGAAAATAGTTGCACAACTGAAAAGGGAAATCCATTGAGATTTTGTGTAATCTTTCTCAACTTTAGTCATTAAATCCATTTGGATTTAAACCTTAATGGCACTATGATCTCCGAGTCAGCTACAATAATGGTTTGACCTTTAAATCCATTTAAAATACGAATACTCTGCTAACGTAGTATATGAGAATATAAAAAAGATTTGAATTTTTGGTAATTGAAATAAGCTCACAACACTTCGACATTTTTGTAATAGCTAGGCTCGAAACAATTCCACATTTATCTCCAAACGCGTTCCATTTTTTTTTTTTTAATATAGAAATATTCAAATTCGAAACGCTCGGGTTTGGATTGAAAATTTTAATAGCGGAATCGGAAATTAAATTCTAAGTGCACTGTAACATAATGGAATGGTAGAGTAGGCAACAACAAAACCAATCATTTTCGTTAGTAATAGATAAATTTAGCGACAGCATTGTTTTCCCTCACCGAAGGTAAACCTCTTCTTGCAAGTGTTGGCGTGTAATCCTTCAGCTGAAGCTTGGCAGCAAAGAATCAGTTTAAATGTTTTTGTTTCTAGTTTGAATCTGAGCCATTGGATCATAGTCCATATGGCAGCTTAATCTTGTATCTAGTTTAAGTGATAGATTAAGACAAGTGGCATCATCTCATAGGGTGATAGCAATTAAGGGTTGAGATTGTATCTTGGTTTGGTGAGTGAAGGATCTCCCTTCCTTTCCATGTATAACGGTAACAAACTCACACATGCTTTGTGTGTGAAAAATCAGAAAATTAATTCCATCATCTTCTCTCTAAAATTCTCTCTACATTCTCTGCCATTTTCAAAGGTTGCAGAAAACCTCCATTGAAATACACATAAAACACACACACAAACTAACATGTCCTCAGAGCCAGGTTTCATCGTCTAAACTGGGCGTGAAATCTGTGAGTGCAATTGAGTTGCATTTTGAGCTCAAATCAAATTTGGAAATTGAGATTTGTTGAATCCAAGTCTAACATGGCTGGATCAAGTAGTGTCGAGCTTAGAGCTTCGGTTTTCAATGGAGAGAATTACGAGTTTTGGAGGATTTGTATGACAACTATACTGAAGTCGTAGGGTTTGTGGGAGTTGGTTGAAAATGGATTTGAACCTCCAAATCCGAAGACTGAGAAAGCTGTGGTCGACGAGAGAAGAAGGAGACGCCGGAGGTGGTGCCTTTTAGTGAGATCCTGATGAAGGATGCTCATGAGCTTGGAGTGATTCAAGGCGTTGTAGATCTTCCCCATAATCATGAATGAAGAGACATCCAAAGGAGCTTGGGATGCTCTAAAGGGTGAATTCCGAGGAGATAAACAAGTAAGAAATGTAAAATTGCAAGGGTTACGTAGAGATTTTGAGTATACTCGTATGAAGGATAGTGAATCTTTATCTGTGTATCTCTCTAGATTGTTTGATATTACTAATCAAATGAGAAGTTATGGAGAAGAACTATCTAGGGAGAGAATTGTGCAGAAATTACTAATTAGTCTTCCAAAAACATATGATGCAATCTGTTATGTGATTGAGCATTCTAGAGATCTTGAAATTCTTGGAAATGTCCACAAGTATATGTGAGGGTTGTATGATGGGAAAACAACATAGGGATTCATTTCCCTCTAAATCAACTTAGAGAGCCAAGGATCCACTAGAATTGATTCACACAGACATCTATGGTCCAATGTAAGTTGAAACTCATTCTGGAAACAAGTATTTTATGTTGTTCACAGATGATTGCACCAGAATGACATGGGTGTACTTTCTGCGATATAAGTCTGATACATTGGTGTGTTTTAACAAATTTAAAGCAATGACTAAATTGCAATGTGGATATAAGGTTAAATGTTTCAGAAGTGATAGAGGGGAAGAATTCCTTTTTGCAGAATTTGACAAGTACTGCAATGAGCTAGGAATTCAAAAGATAGTTGACTATGGCCTACACTCCCCAATAAAATGGAGTGTTAGAGAAAAAGAATAGGACTGTGGTGGAAATGGCAAAGTCAATGTTACATGAAAAGAACCTTCCATATGTATTTTGGGCAGAAGCAGTGAATACTGCAGTTTATTTGCTTAATAGGTGTCCTACCAAAGCATTGAAGAAAACAACTCTATTTGAAGCTTACAGTGGCAGAAAACCAGGGATAGCTCATTTAAAGGTCTTTGGTTCACTTTGCTATATGCACAAGTTGGAAGAAAACAGTCATAAGTGCATCTTTGTAGGCTATGGTGCAATTGAGAAAGGGTATGGATTGTATGATCTAATTTCAAAGAAGATCATTCTATCAAGAAATGTTACATTTGATGAGAATGCTTCCTGGGATTGGAACTGCACTACTAGCAATGAAGTGAGATTTCCAGCTATTACTGAGTATCAAAGTGCTGATGAGATCTGTGAAACTGGTGAAGGTTCTCATTCTGAGCAACTTGTTACTTCTCAAAGTGAAAGTGCAATTGACATGTCTCAAGTATATGACTCTACACCTAAAAAGTTGAGGAGTGTAAGTGAAATTATGGCTCAGTGCTACATGTGTATTATTGAACCTGAAAGCTATGATGATGCATCTAAAGATGAATCATGGAGAAAAGCAATGGAAGCTAAGTTAGAAATGATAGAGAAAAGTAATACATGGCAGCTTGTTGAGAGACCATTTGATGAACCTGTCATTAGTGTCAAGTGGGTTTATAAGACCAAAATTAATCTAGATGGTACTGTGTAGAAAAATAAAGCTAGATTGGTAGCTAAAGGCTATTCACAAAAGCCTGGAATTGACTACAATGAAATGTTTGCCCCAGTGGCAAGGTTAGATACCATTAGAACTTTGATTGCCCTTGCCGCACAAAAGAAATGGAACTTGTATCAACTGGATGTGAAGTATGCATTTCTCAAAGGAGTATTAAAAGAAGAAGTGTATGTTGAGCAACCACAAGGCTTTGTAAAGGAGAATGAAGAAACTAAGGTGCACAGATTGCACAAGGCATTGTATGGATTGAAACAAACACCAAGGGCTTGGTATGATGAAATTGATGCCTATTTCAACAGTGCTGGTTTCAAGAAGAGCTCAAGTGAAGCAACTTTATATGTGAAAACAAGGAAGGATTCATGTATCATTATTGCCTTATATGTAGATGATATTGTATACACTGGTAGCAGTCCACTAATGCTTAAAGAGTTTAGAGATGACATGATGAAGCACTATGAAATGACAGATTTGGGATTGTTACACCATTTTCTTGGAATGGGAGTATTACAAACTGAGAATAGTATTTTCATACACCAAAAGAAGTATGCACAGAAGTTGATTAAGAAGTTTGGATTAAAAGACCGCAAAGCAGTAACTACTCCACTTGCAATGAATGAAAGATTGAGCAAAATTGATGGAAGTGAAGCTGCAAATAAAGGAGAAATATAGGCAGATTCTGGGAAGCTTGCTCTATTTAACTACAACTAGACCTGATTTGATGTTTGCAACAAGTCTATTGGCAAGGTTTATGCATAATCATACTAAGAAACACATGGGGCAGCTGAGATACATTCAGGGAACAATTAATTTTGGAATTCTTTTTTAAAAAGGGAAGACAACTACTCTAATTAGTTATTGTGATAATGACTAGGCAGGAAATGAGGATAATATGAGGAGCACTTCAGGGTTTTCATTTACACTAAGATCCGGTGTATTCTCATGGGCATCGATCAAACAAAGCACAGTGGCATTGTCCACAACAGAAGCAGAATATGTTAGTGTTGCAGAAGCTACTTCTTAAGCAAAATGGCTAAGGTTTGTACTTGAGGATTTTGGAGAAGAAGAAACTCAGATCATGTGTGATAACACATCAGTCATTACTATGGCAAAGAACCTTGTCCTTCATCAAAAGACAAGACACATCAGCAGACAATTTCATTTCATCTAAGAAGCAATTCAAGCCAAAGAGATTGAACTAGTGTACTGTAGGACTGAGGAGCAAATTGCAGACATACTCACTAAAGCTTTGCCTAAAAATCGATTTGCATATCTAAGGGAGCTACTCGGAGTTAAATCAGCTAAAGGGTTAGATGGGAGTGTTGGTGTGTAACCCTTCAGCTGAAGCTTGGAAGCAAAGAATCAGTTTAAATGTTTTTGTTTCTAGTTTGAATCTGAGCCATTGGATCATAGTCCATATGGCAACTTAATCTTGTATCTAGCTTAAGTGATAGATTAAGACAAGTGGCATCATCTCATAGGGTGATAGCAATTAAGGGTTGAGATTGTATCTTGGTTTGGTGAGTGAAGGATCTCCCTTCCTTTCCATGTATAACGGTAACAAACTCACGCATGCTTTGTGTGTGAAAAATCAGAAAATTAATTCCCTCATCTTCTCTTTGAAATTCTCTCTACATTCTCTACCATTTTTTAAGGTTGTAGAAAACCTCCATTGAAATACACATAAAACACACACACAAACAACAAGATTTCATGATGTAGGTTCAAATTTGATATCGCATACGGTAATATTTTCTAAATTCAACCTAGAAATCCAATCTAAAAGTTTAGTGCTTTGACCTTTGGGTGGGTGTTAAGAGACTTCGCAGGAATTTTGAAGCGAGCTAGCTAGGGGTGTGGGAAATTTGATTTTCAGCTCAACCATTGCTGCTGAGGCTGCTGCCATGAGGGCAGCATGATATTCTGCAGATACAACGGCTGTACAAAGGTAGATGTGGAGTTCGACTCCCAATTGTTGATTCATATGATTACCAGAAAAATGGGACAAGATGCAATATTAGAAGGGGTGCTGTTTGATTTTGTCAAGTTCAGGTTTGTCCCGCGGGATGGCAATCTTGCTACCCACGTAGTAGCTTCGTTTGCTACCAAGCTTGGTGGCGAGCTCCTTTTGGGATGCGATGCTCGAACTTTTTATTTAATATTCTCGTAGCTGATGTAAACCTTGTCATTTGACTTTAATAAAATTCTATCATCTCGACAAAAAAAAGATAAATTAGGCTAGAAAATTGGATAAAATGAAAAACAACGAAAATTCCCTATCGGTAATTAGATTCACATATTGATGATAAAAATCATGTGTGCTCAAATGTGACCATACCATAAACTTCACGTGCAGTATATCTTAGTGTCGGACGCTATGCAACAACGTACTGATCACAATATCTCAGCGCAACGATAGTTTAACTTATTCTCCGAAAGTTGGAAGCTAGGAGACAATAAGTTGACCAAATAATTATTTCTCCAAAAAAATTTGTGCTAAAAATGTTTAAAGTGTAGTATCTTAGTGTCGGATGCTATGCGACAACATACTGATCACAACATATTAGCGCAACGACAATTTAACTTATTCTCCGAAACTGTACAATGCACAAAATATTATGGTTGGAAGCTAGGAGACAATAAGCTGACAAAATAATAATTTCTCCAAAAAGTTCCAACGTATACAACAATATAAGATTAAACGCGATACCGTACCGACAAAATTGTTGATTCTCCCAAAGCTTTATATGCAATATATTAATGTCAGTCATAATGTGAACCCTACACTCTAAAAATGTCATCATGCATTCTTCGTTCACATGTGTTGGTGGGTTCTACCTCTATTAGAAAGATGGTACAAATGATAGTACAAATAAATGGTAAGTATAGCGCTACTCTTTCATTTATGAAACTTATGATGAAAAAATATACTTGAATTGCATAATGATATTTCTAAAGTGCCAATAATAGTTTATTTTTTCAAGAGGCAAATAATATTACCCAAGATGTTCTTACACACTGTACTAAAACTTACAAGCTATATTAATATAATGATTTTCCTCTTTATGCTATTGTTAATTCTTAATACAGTCCTGTATGATTCTTTGGCTATATATTGTTAATTTCTTCGCTAAAAACTCGTGTAAGATAAAATCATTTGAAATTCCACAATACATAATAAGAGGCTTATTTCATTACTATGAACATGTTCAAGTCTCTCAAATTGATAGTATATGTTGCACTATATAGTTGTAACTTGTCTTGTAAATATATAACAAGGGCAGATATAGGTCATAGTAAACGGCAAGCATAAATTAGTAGAAGTTGGAGTGGGAAATACAGTGCAGCTAAAACCAACCCTAAAACAGTCCAGTGAATAATGCCATATGATGGTAATAAAGCCTTATATCTCTAACAAAATAACCGGATCCGCTTATACATTTCCTACCAGCACTAGACTATAACGTTATTAAGGAAAGTACAAACACATAAGAGTTGTATTTATCTTCTTCCTTTGTATCCGTCTTATAGGAATAGGCAACGAAAGGTGGCATATTAATTTCACACCACTCCGAGGACATGTATAGTAAGCTGGTTAATCAGCTCGTATGCGTTACATATATAACTTAAGAAATGCGTGACTTAGAGAAATCTAAGGGCATACGACATCCTCAACTTTCAGTTAGATTCCTTTCCAATTTACATATAAGCACATGCAAGGTCCCTTCTTTGCCTGATGTAGGATTCATGCTCTCAACAAAATTAACCCTATTTCTCCCCTATATATACCCTCTCTCCTCCTCTTCACTTGGTGCTACCAACAAGCTCCATTGCTCGTCACCTCTCTTTCCTCTCTCCCTTCCTTCTTCTTGCCTCCATTTTTTTCCCATCTTAAGAAAAAGATTTCAAACAGTTCCATGTCCAACAATTCCAGATCCTCAGCTCACAGCTCCAGCTGTACTGAAGAAAACGACAGCTTCAAGGTATATGTGTCGTCACCTGAGCCCTTGAGATGGGCACCTCCAGCTTGCGACGATGATTTCATCACCGACAATAGCAGAACTACAACTCCAAGTGCACAAAAGTACCTCCATTTCATGGGAATGGCGGGGGATTGTAATCCGAAAATGACCGGGGTAGGGTTTGGATCAGGAGTTGGTGATGCAGGTGCTTGTGGATCTAAAAAAAACGATCGTGTTCATGATGATAACGATGATGCGGAGGCTGATCGTCACAACAAGAAGGATAAGTATGTTGATGATGATAATGATTTGAAAGTGGGGATGCCTAATGTGACCCTGAGCTTGGCAATAGGAAGTGATGACATGCAGGTGTCTGGTTCTGGTTTAGACTCGATTAATGGTAAAACAGGTACTTCCAAGACTGATCAGCTGGACTTAAATCTCAAACCTCCATTAGTTTAATTTCTTCGATTCTTCCCTCTGTCTCTCTGTTTCCTAAAAGATATGCATCCTTTATATGCTTAGGTTTATCTAGAGGTAATAATTAAGTAAAACAAAACCTAATTTAGAAAAATAAAATAAACTTTAGGGAGCTGATATCTGCATAATCTCAAGCTCAAACATATATAGTGTGGATAAATTGTCGCCATGTAGCCAGGGAGAGAGAGAGAGAGAGAGAGAGAGAGAGAGAGAGAGAAGAGTACTAGCTTTAAAAGTTTAGGTTATTTCCAATTCTAGTACTGTCTGTGTGCCTCTGTGTGTGTGCGCCCTTTCCGTTTATCTTCTTGTGTTGTCGCCAGTGATGCTTGTAAGAGGTTATGTCCTCCGTGAATTCAAAATGTAATTGTGAGACATCATGGAATATATGTTATGTCTTTGTTTGTATTTGAAAGTTTGTAACTGCTCTTTCATCTTATTGATGTGTGCGCACCTGTATGTTGGTTCTTTACTTATATGGCTTCACATAAGTAATTATTCGGACATAATCAGTTATAAAGTTGACTGTAAATTAAGCTGGATGCAGTCTTACTGGTAATTTGCTACGGTAGTTAGCGGAGGTTTCGACCATCATTTTTTGTTGTTAACTCTGCCGAGCAAAAGAGATTTAGGGCACCACCTCTAGTTCTCATTTATTTTGCAAAAAAATTTTGTTTGTTCAGAAAAATGGTTTTCAAGATTGATAAACCACATTTTCAAGGAGGCTAATTGTGCCCTAGTTTTAATTTCTCATTTCTGGCACATTTTCAAGATTAATCAAGCATGTATATTTCCATGAGATTAGATTCTTGATAATTTGGCGCCTAAGAATGACCTTAATTACTTTAGGCAACCAGTCATATTCGCTACTAATTATAGATAATTTAGCAGCAATATTGTTTTGTTACCAAAGGTAAAGTTCTTGAAAATTTTCACGGGCTAATTTGATCGTTTCATGGTGAAGACAGTTTGTGCTTTTGGGATAAAAGATCCAGGTGTTATATGGAGGGGTGAGTGTCAGGGTGGTGAGGGTAAGTTAGTAAGTTACTAGGTGGGTATATTAAGATAATTACTTAGCTAAAGTAATTGGGAGTGTTTTCAGTTGGAAATATGTTGAACAACAGTTCTGCTCTTCTAAGGTGTTCATTTTGAGGACGAGTGAGGACCAAATGCGTATTAGCCACAAGATTATATTAGTTTGGATCCAAGGGCTTAAAATATTTGACAACTTAATAATAAACCAAAACAAGAAAATGAGTTTTCAAGTGATTCATAGATTTTAAGTTTTGGTTTATTAAGTTGTCAAACTTTAAGCCTTAATTTGAATCTAAACTAATATAATCTTGTGGTTAATATGAATTTGCTCCTCATAAGTCCTAAAAAAAAGATCTTAAGAGAGCAGAACTCTGTTGAACAAATTGTGGACTGTCATTAAAATCACCCATATATATAGGTAATAGCTTCTAGATTCAACCTAGATATCCAATGTGAAGATTTAGTCTGAGTTTCAGTTAAGTTAGATAAAAAAAGAAAAACAACGAAAATTATCGTCGAAAATTAGTTTCTTCCTTTAATAAGTAAGGTCCTTGAATGAATCAAGTAGTGAAAATATTTTCAAATATTGTTAGTGATAAATATGTACGATCAATGTTAATATCATAAATTTCACATGCAGTATTGTTGGCTGTTGTATAATAGATTTTATGTGCAGCATAGATACGTTATTGTTAGACGAACTACTGCAACCGTTTAAAATAATTAATTCTCCAAATTTTTGGGTGGAGTACTAGATTAGTGTCAAACAATGTGCGACAATGCACGAAAAAAATAATTGGTGTTCAAAAAGTTTCAAGTTAGTATCGGGCGCTCTATGATAATGCACTGAAACAACGTGTCAATGCACCGACAAAATAACTTATTCTCTAAAAGTGTAAACTGCGTAGTATATTACTGTTGAAAGCTAAGAGACAATGCACTGACAAAATAAATAAATCATCCAAATATTTCGGGTGCATATCTGTATCAGATGAAATGCAACAACGCGCCGACAAAATGATTGATTATCTAAACTTTTTGGATGCAATATATTAGTGTCTAACATAAAGCCACAATTAACGACATAATTAATGCTCCAAAAATTACATTCATATCTGAATTTGTTTTTTCATTATTAAAATCGATATTATTACCCTAAGCTGTACTAAAAGGAGGGAAGAAGGTTTGAACTGGGAAGTAGCAAGTGAAGACGAAGGCCCTATCCACCAAGGTATATTAAGTCAAATTAAATCTCACTATGTTTCTGGCTAGCGCATATCAGAAATACAGACATATAACTTTGCCCTGGATGCTTCACCAGTGAATATACATTTTCATACCAAAAACTACCGGATAAGGAAAGTACAGACATATATATGTAAGTGTTGTATTTATCTTCTAATTTATATACGTTTCGTTACTTAACCTATGTGGGTTTTAAGAAAGTTGAGGTTCAAAAGGGTTCACAATTTGACACAATTTATATACATCAAGGCACACTTTTAGGAGTGGTGAACAGAAAAATCAAAATTGTCTGAAAACAAGGAAACAAGGAACTAAAACTGTGTGATTATCTAGTTTGCTCAATTTTTATTTTTCGTAATCCAAGTCCCACAAGCCCTAAATCTGCACATAAATAAAGCTCTCACAAGACCAAATCTGTCCCTTATTCACAAAATCTCACTACATTTAAGTTCATACATGAAACTTTAATTAATTGAATCCAACTTCAAGTCTGGTTTTCACTCCTTTATAAACCCCTTATTTGCACTACTTCCTCCAAACCAGCTCTCTCTCTCTCTCTCTCTCTCTCTCTCTCTCTCTCTCTCTCTCTCTCTCTCTTAATTTACCTTGTTGTCATCGTCCAAACCAATCACCATGTCAAACAGTGCCACCAACTTTGAAGACAGCACGGCCAACTCTGGCAAAAAAGATCTCTTCAAGTGCACCCATTGTGAGAAAGGTTTCTCATCCGGTCAAGGCCTTGGGTGGTCACCAAAACGCCCACCAATACCAAACTAATCAGTAGGGGACTCGCAGATGCCATCGGAACCTATGGTAGTAACCCCTATGTTGCTGCTGCTCTAGTGAAGGTCCAGCAAGCTGCTGCCGCTGCCTACCAGGTGCTGGAGGTGAATGTAGCTGGATGGGGTTATCATTGGATAGTCCACTCTACTTTAGGCCTACTGACATCTACAAGTCTTGATGCTATTATTATTTTCATGAGGTTGCTTTTGCAATGATTAGGTCATGAGAAGTGGATAATCAGCTGAAGGAGGCCGAACAGGGTTTTATTAACGTCACAAGAGATTATCTAGGTGAGTGGGAAAATAATGATACTACTAATTGGAATGGTGCAGGTGAGGAAGTGACTTCCTAGTAAAGGGATGATGATTTGGATTTGGAGCTCAAACTCTAGGGTTTGTATTTTCAAGAGCTGATCTGGGGTTTCTTTATATATATCAAGGTTCTTAGAGTTGGATTATGGATGAATAATGTATGGGAATAATAGTTTTGAGTTATGTAATTGTGGGAATATTAGTATAAGTTTGAGTTTGTAGCAAGCTAAATATGAACTGCTTGCTTTCTTGTTTTAGTTAATGTTATGATTTCTAAACTATGATTGTTTTAGTGTTATGATTTCTGAATTGTACCAGACTTCATTTCTTAAGATCCCCATTTGCAAAAATAGTTTGGAGCTACCTAAAAATTGCTACAAGAATACTATAAAGATACTATTCAACTACTTAAAGATTTACTACTAAGATACTATAAATGCACTAGAAAGACACTAAATGAACTTTCAAAATGATACACCTTACCCTTCAAGGTGTGATTTGAAAGTTTTCTTAAATGTAGTGCAGCGATAATCATTTCCTTTCAAAAAAAAATAAAAATAAAAATATGGTGCATTCCCAACATAATTAGCCTATAAGCTCCATGGAAAGTTTATTGTCTCTCATCAAACACACCATTAGGGTTATCTGAACAAATTTCGGCTAAGTTGGCAATTAGTAGTATATAATTCGTTTGCATTAGTTTAAGGTTTAATAATATGTTTTTCAGCCCACACATGGTCTATATGAGTTCGTGGTGCGGACCTACAAAAAAGTTACTCCTACCACGTACACGATCCTTTCTTAAACCATCTAATTATCCCACAAACTGTTAGTACCTTGCGCTGTTACGTACAACCCAACCAACCCTCCCATCAACGTACTAAAGGACCAAGCTCCATCCCAATTAATCTTCATCGTGCTTTTTTCAAAATTGTCTGCCTCGCTGACTTAAAGTGCATTGCCATTGCAACAGGCTAGGGAGACGAGCTATGCGACTCAAATTCAAGTCATTGAGGCAGCACAATAATGAATAACAAAACTATGGAACTATAAAATTTAATGCTGAAGGAGCGTAATTTGGTCATACGTCGGTGAGAGGGGTTTGTGATGTTGTGCAAAAGCGCAGGGTGGTTGCAGGAGGCGGTCGAGGCTAGGTCCTGCATGGCCATATCTATTTTGGCTGTTGTAGTAGAAACGGTTGTTGTTTGTAGTGCGAAAGGGTTTACAAAGTTGATTGTGAAATTTGATGCGATTAATCTGGGGCAGATGTTGCTGGACTATTGGGATCATTCATGATATCTTGCAGCTGGGTAAACATTTTTATTCATTAAGTTCTTGTGTGCACCAAGACAATGCAATGAAGCGGCTCACTGGCTTCATTTGTTACTAGTAATGGTGGTAATCATGGATGAGTTTGGATATTTCCGGAGTGATCCTTAACACTCTTTCTAAAGATATAAACATTTCGTTAGGTATTTAATAAAATTATTTCGATTGGGAAAAAGTTTATTAGGTAACATTGATAAAGTTGGGTGGCAAATATATATTTATAGTAACTATTTGGAAATACATTTATTTATTTTTGTATAAGTACATAGACAAATTAGGCGAGATTAGCTCTTCCTTGATAATTGAGCGCCAGGCACATATATGAGTTACAAATGGCAGGATAGTAGACTGCTGATGGTAAGCGTAAGCTGCAGAGGCTATAGCAAGTCAGTGACCTAGTTGTCTTCCCGATAGATATGTGTACAAACAATACACATCCGACGGAGATGCAATAAACAAGTATTCCAATCAATCAGCAAAAACCAAGGAACTCTAGATGGAGCCTTATATAAGTAATGAAGAACCAAAGTGGAATTAGTTTCAATCCAAAGGTATTTCCAGCAATGAACCCATGCGGCACAAACTGCCTCAATAAAAGCTAAAAGTTATGTTGCCACTGAACACACAAATTTTGTACAAGAAGCAAAAGCGCGAAGAACTTGGCCCTAATCCAAAGCTTTCGAGTTGATCTTGATAAGCCAAGAGGGAGGTTTGTACATAGTTGTCATCATGTACATAGTTGTTCTCTAAAGAGGAGATTTGTTGTTTTCTTAAGGACAAATTGTCAATATAATGTCGATAAGCTGTCAAAAACATTGGTACATCCCATCACATGTCTACAAAAAAAATTAGTGTATCAACATGTTTGCGTACATATCGATTGTAATGTGGTTCTACAATTACTTCTTGTGTTCATCATAGTCAGTGTAACTAAAAATAATCCATATTATTATCACATTATTATTTTCTTTATTCTACTTAAAAACACTTTTAAAAGAAGGATTATTTCCCCAATCTTTCAATTTTATCTATAATTAGTTCTTATATAATGTTAATTTTAGTGAATTGTTTTTTTTTAATGTATGATCGATATTTATTAAGTTGAGAAAACAATAACGTACAATCTCGAAAGATTGTGTGCTTAGATGGGTCTCAATAAAAACTTGATGGGGCTTTCAATCCGGTCGAAAAGAAAAAGAGTGTCATACACAACAACAATAGTTAACTATCCTCCAGAATAATAAAGTTACATAAAGTAGTCCTCATAAATTACATCAGATACAAAATCTGACGGTTCCTCAAACCACATGGTTTCATGCAATACCTGTCCTTGCTAGTCTGTGAGCAACGCTATTTGCTTCTCGTCGAATTAAACTAAAGCTTTTCTGAGAAATATCACTCAGAAAACTTCTAATGTCATTTGTCAGGGGGCCAAGATTGGAGGTATCGTCCCCCATATTCTTCATTGCTGCTAGTGTTGGACTCGAGTCACCCTCGAAGATTACTTGGCTTCCGGTTGCAAAATTTTCCTGCAAAAATAGGACTGCACGCCGTGCTGCCATGAGTTCCGCTTGCAAAGCTGACGCCACAACCTCGCTGCCTCTAGTCACAGCCCCCAGAAATTCCCCAAGGTAGTTGCAACACACTACTCCATAACCACCACGCTTCATGCCATGCTCCGAACCTTCATGCGATAAGCAGCCAACCATTCCTCAACACCCACAAATATCTCCCGTGTTGATTTGTGTTTACCATTCCAAAATAAATCATTTCTAACCTTCCAAATCCCCCATAAGATCATCAACACCAAATCAAAAGAATGAGAGGATATTTGTGGAGTGCTAATAACAATTCCCTAATTTTATGCTAAATTGATAGCTTGTCTGATGTTTCTACACATCATTTATTGTTAGTTTCTGTCCACTATGCTATTTGGGAGCAGAAGTCTAAGCAGATTACACCCTCAACCCATTAAATTCAGAGCCATGACAACCATTGGAGAAGACAGGTAGACGTTTAGGTCATTCAGGTCATTCAGTGACAACCATGAACAAATTTAATTGATAGAACAAGTGCAGTAAATATCAATTCACGAGGTTTTGGTCCGAAGAACTGCTTGCTTATGTCGGGTCACGATCCCACGTGGATGAGCTAACTCCAAAAACGCATCCTCAGTTTGGATTGTAGGCTACATGAAGTTGGAATCACTAGTAATTTAGTTAAATATAATCATTTGAAGAAAAAAAAATTTATTTTTATTTTTGGATAAATGATAACGTTAGTAGGTTAAATTTTTAAATGTTAAAAGAAAGAGAATTGATGGGGATTCCGCGCCAGGATGTGTAGGCAATATTTCTGCCATATACAAAGTCAAAGAAAATGAAATAGTTAATCAGCTGAATAAGAAAATCCATTTAGATTTTATGTAATCTTTTTCAAATTTAATCAGTAAATCCATTATGACACCAGGATTTCCGAATCAGCTAAAGTTCATTTACTTTCAAATATATGGTGCAACCTTCTGAATTCATATAGGATACAAATTTTCTCTTAACGATTGTTTTCTTTAAATTTCAAAAAAAATAATATTAAATAAGAGATAAAAAGAGAGGCCCATGAAGCACCTTATCCTCACTTTGTACATATTCCATTTTATTTCAATAAATATCATACTTCTTCTTAAAAATTAAAAAATTAAAAAAAAATGTGAACCCATTAGCAATCAAAGCAAAAGTACTGTTTTTTTTAATATTATTTATAAAAGACTAGGACTATTCACATGATTTTGTGCAATGTGATTGTCACACATCAATTTATTCATTTTTCACTTCTCTTTTTAATTTTGTGCTTCGATTGAATAACAGGACACTAAATGGATGAAAACATAAAGTACCCCTAAACAGAACGTGAGACAGAAATAATCACCGGCCATATTACAAGAGAGATTATTAGTGGACGTCATAGAATTTCCAATTAAAATTTAGCGACATCAGATCATGATGTTTGTTAATGCAGGGTCCTTCTAAGATCCATTATAAATCAGTAGGTGTTGTGGCTTATATTTAACTGACAAGGAAAGGGGGGTCGACAGCACAGAGAAAAAAAAAATATATATATATATATATATATATATAGAGAGAGAGAGAGAGAGAGAGAGAGAGAGAGAGAGAGAAATGTGTTTGTAGGGTTGTGTAAAGGATGTGTTATTCCCCCTACGTGGTGCCTTTATTTATAGTAATAAGGAGGAGAAAAAATCATTCTCCTCTAAGGAATACATGTCCTAATAGGGAAGAATAACTAGAATCAAATCTAATCTAGGATTTACACAATCACACTTAAATAAGAAGTTTATCACACTCCCCCTTGAGTGTGTAAATACTCAAGTAGATTCGGCATAATGTAGAGTTGAGGAAGTCGACTCGTCAGCACTGATTCTGGAAACACGTTATTCAAATAAGATAGGGACTTGCATAAGGAAGTAAGTCTCACAAAAAGCCCTAAGGCTATGGGAAAAACCAAGTAAGGACAAAATCTATAGTCCAAGCAAAAATGCGTGAGAAAGCACAGTCAAATGAAATGTCTACAGGACGTCATCAAGGATATGATCAACCCAAGGTGGGTGCCTCATGAAAACCTCGTTAGGTAGCAAAAACATAGTGGAAAAAATGCTCCTTATCGTAGGGAAAAATAGTACATTAAGATCAAGCAAGTATACTTCAAGATACTCCCCTTGAGTTTGACATAATTCCAAAGAGAACTAGCAATGTTACAACTCAAAAAGTTTACGCATACCAATTCCTTGAACAAGCTTCTGAAACGTCGCCTTCGGTAGTGATTTGGTGAAGAAATCAGCCAGATTGTCTTGTGAACGGATTTGCGTTACTTCAATCTTCTGATGTTCTTGTTGTTGATGTGAGAATAAAAACTTCGGCACAACATGCTTAGTGTTGTCTTCTTTGATGTAACCCTTCTTAAGCTATTCGATGCATGCTACGTTGTCTTCATAGATCATTGTCAGGACGTCAACGATGGGGTAAAGATCGCAGGAGATTCAAATATGGCCCACAACTGCTCTCCGCCAGAAGCAATCCCAAGTTACTTCATGTAGGGCAAGAATTTCGGCATGGTTAGACAAAGTGGCAACTAAGGTCTGTTTTGACCTCCAAGAGATTACGATGCCTCTAATGGTAAAGACAGAACCCATTTAAGAACGCGCCTTGTGTGAATCAGATAAGTATCCTACGTCGGCATAACCAACAAGGCGAGAATCGACTTTAGATAAGGGGGTGCGGTATCACTCGAAGGTCCATAGGGATAGAACAAGCCCAGATTTATAGTACCCATAAGGTAGAGGAATATGTCTTTAACACCAGTCCAGTGTCTGGGTGTTGGTGCATTATTGTATCTTGCCAAAAGATTAACAGCGAATGAGATGTCGGATCTAGTGCATTGAGCTAAGTACAATAAAGGGCTCATCACACTTGGATAAGGAACTTCAGTCTCCAAAATCTTTTCATCATCGTCATTCGGACGAAAGAGACCTCGTTTTGCATCTAGCGATCAAACAACTATAAGGGTACTCAAAGGCTTTGTTTTATCCTCATTAAAGAAGCGGAACACCTTATGGGTGTAGTTCAATTGATGTACTAAAAGTCCAATTTAACGGTGCTCTATCTCGAGACCAAAACAGTATCGAGTCTTTCCTAGATTTTTCATCTCAAATTCTGATTTCAGGTGCACAGCAGTTCTTTTGAGCTATTCAAGAGTTCCAATGAGATTCATGTCGTCGACATAAACTGCAACTATCGCAAAACTAGAATGTGACTTCTTAATGAACCCACAAGGGCATAGGTCGTTGTTCACATATCTCTAACTAATCAAATACTTACTCAGACAGTTGTACCACATTCTTCCGAATTGCTTCAAACCATAGAGTGCACGCCTCAGCGGAATTAAAAGCGTGTTCTGGGGTTCAAAAATATTTGATACAGTCAATGTAAGTCCTTCAAGAACTTTCATATAAATTTTCGTATCATGATCCCCATAGAGATACGCAGTTACTACGTCCATCAGCTGCATGCTCAGTTTTTCGGAAACTACCAAACTGATAAGGTAACGAAAAGTAATCAAATCCATAACAGGTGAATAAGTTTCGTCATAGTCAATCCCAAGGCATTGTGAGAAACCTTGTTCAACAAGACGAGCTTTGTAATGCACAATTTCGTTCTTCTCGTTACGCTTCCGAACGAAAACCCACTTGTAGCCAACAAGGTTCACATGTGGATGAGTAGGAGCTACAAGCCCAAACACTTTACGTTTCGCAAGCGAATCGAGTTCGACTTAGATTACTTGTTTCCAGTTTGACCAATTTGGTTCTACGTCGACATTCATCAACGGAACGGGGTTCAATGGCATTGCTTAACATTGTCTTAATAGCTACTGCATATGCTAATGTATCATCAACGATCATCTCATTTCCACACCAAACATCATCCAAGCTAGCATAATGAATCGAAATCTCACAATTCGCGGGAGGTGGATTCGTCTCTTCAAAAACGCTTCCGTAATCTAGAATTTCATCATGAGTTAGATAGAATGAGTAGACAACAGTCGGATCCACGATAGGCTCTTCAGGGGCCTGTGTTGTAGGTTTCCTCTTTCGGGGTGTGAATCCTTTGAACCAAGAGATTTGCCATGCTTTTGTGTAGGCGCAAATGATTGGCTAGCCGCTAATGTACGTGGATTGGCCAAAGTGGCGTCTTGGGCCTCCAGGAAGGAAGTCCGTCATACATTTGGTACATCTATCTTTGCAAGCACATTCGCAACTAGAATATGTGATCTTGTCACTTGTGCTAGACCAGTAAAAACAGTTGGCATGCTCTGAGCTACGCTCTTAAGATCTAATATGTGTTATACTTCAATCTTAGACTGAGTAGTGCGAGAATCTAAATGAGATAAAGTGGGAGTCGTCTACGATAATTTGCATCGTTCTTCAGGAACATTGACGTTTTTATCTCCCCCTAACAATGGGAAGACTATCTCATAAAAGTGATAATCTGCGAAACGAGTGGTGAACAGATCGTCTGTCAAAGGTTCTAAGTAACGAATAATTGAATGAGAATCATATCTGACATAGATCCCTATCCTTCACTGAGGGCCCATTTTTGTACGTAAGGACGGCGAAATCAGCACATAGACCGCGCAACCAAAAATATGCAGATGTGACATGTCGGGTTCTTATCTAGTAACAAACTAAAGGGCTCTATATGGTTAGGTCGCAATAAGCCTCATGCGGACCAACATGGCTGCATGCAATATCGTAAGCCCCAAGCAGCGATCGGGAGCTTGGTACATATGACCAACGATCTAGCAATTATTTGTAAACGCTTAATGAATGCCTCTGCCAGGCCATTCTGGGTATGAACTTAGGGTACTGGATGTTCAACTTCAACCCCAACCGACATGCAATAATCATCAAAAGTTTTAGATGTGAATTCTCCAGCATTATCCAATTGAATAGATTTGAACAGATTATCAGGGTGGTAAACCCTGAGCTTGATAACCTGAGCCAACAGTTTGGAGAATACAGCGTTCCTTGGGGACAACAAGCACACGTGTGACCAACATGTGGAAGTGTCAACCAAAATCATAAAATATCTAAATGGTCCACATGAAGATTGAATCGGTCCACAAATGTCCCCCTGAATCCTTTATAGAAAAAATAGGAGGATTCAAGCGAATCTTGTTATAAGAAGGCTTAATAGTAAGTGTTCCCATAAAACAGGTTTGATATGCGATTCCTTGAATCAAACCTAAACTTTCGGTTAGTAGATGTCTGTGCGAAGATTTGAGGATACGGCACATCGCTGTTTGTCCAAGGTGTCCTAAATGATCATGTCAAAGTGTAATTTTGTTCGCGGTCCCAGAGGTAGGGCTAGCCATATAGTGGCTCTCTATAGGACGTATGGATGTAGTATACAGACCACTCGTGAAATGCTTCATCTTCTCTAGAATACGTTTTTGGCCATATTCATAGGAAGTGATGCACAAAAATTCAACTTCGTTTTCTACATAGGTTTCAGCGTGGTAATTATTATCTCTAATGTCTTTGAAACTTAGCAACGTTCTTTCGGAACGCGAAGAACAGAGTGCCTCATCAATGGTCAAAATTGTACCATTGGACAACATTATATGTGCCTTACCGTATCTTTCAATCAGGTTGGATGGTCTTGAGAAGGCTGTCAAATGTGCATTCTTAGGTATAAAGTTAGTGAAATAGATGCGTTCACACAAAACGGTGTGCGTGGTTGCATTATCTGCTAGACAACTAACTTTCCCACTAGTCATACCTAGAAATAAAAATTAATTTGAATCGGTCACATGCATAAAAGTTCTAAAAACAAATATCCATTCAAAATAATTTAAGTATTCAAGGATGGTAATTAATAAAAACTTAATATCCAAAAATAGATCACCAACAAATAATCAAAACATAAAGGAAATTGTTCAAAACTAAACCAAAAACAAGGAGGGTTTCAGCCACTAGGTGGAATTCGGCCCCGAGGGTTCTAAATTCAACTAAAAATAGTTCATGTCTAAGATTCTAATCTTCCATAGGGTTAGTATTCTCCTGAAGTCAAAAACCTCCATCTTGGTACTTTTCGATTCGTCCATTTGCACAAAGTTTGATTCAAACTTCTTACGACGAGAATGATATTTAGCTCCAACCTTCTGGGGAGCATGGCAATTATGGTACCAATGGTCCTTTGAACCACAGTGGTAGCATATGTCCACATCCATGGTTTCAGGTGCTTTGCCCTTATTCTTGAAGTTTAGGGTCTTAAGAGCAAGGTTGGGGCCCTTCTGGGCTCGGTTTCCTCCTTTAGGTGGGCCTTGGCTCTATTAACCTTGACGGGGTGGCTTCTGGTCGCCCCTACCACGCCTATGTAGGAGTTTTGGGCGTTGGTTTGTGTTATAATGTGTTTCAGGCATAACAGTAACTCTGGTAGGTCGAGCTTGATAATTTTTCATCAACAGATGATTATACTTTTCAGCAAGAAGTAAAATAGAGATCAAATCTGAAAACTTAGTGAACTTATGAGCCCTATATTGCTGCTGCAGGACAATATTAGTAGCAGATAAGGTCGAATAGGTTCTTCAGGAGATTCTCTTCGATCAAGGTCTCATTATAGAACTTGAGAAGTGATCACATTCGACAAACTTCAAAATTATACTCATTCACAGACTTAAAGTCTTAAAAGCACAAATGTTGTTAGTCATGTCTTGCTTCAGGGAATAAGATGTCCTTTTGGTGATCAAAACGATCAGCTAAAGCGACAGAGTGCTCATGGATCTTCCTCAGCAAGGTACTTGGTTTACAGTACATCATGAATGTGTCTTCGGATGAAGATCATGGCAGTGGCTTTCTCAGCTTCGCCAACCAGGTTGTCTGTCTCATCTTTAATGGATCTAGAGTGCTCATGGATCTTCCTCAACAAGGTACTCAGTTTGCAGTGCATCATGAATGTGTCTTCGGATGAAGATCATGGCAATGGCTTTCTCAGCTTCAACAACCGGGTTGTCCGTCTCATCTTCAATGGCTTGACACAAATTCTTTATGGTGAGGTGGAGCTTCACATCTTGGAACCACTTGAGGTTGTTTCTTCCTGGGACCTCCAAAGCTGTGAAGTCGAGTTTGTTCAAATTCGACATGTTCCTATCACAAAATAAATGGACAAGATGTGGTTAGTGTAATGAAGAAAAATTCAATCCATTCACATAGGAGTAGAACATACAGGTTCTAATAGACATGTATTGGTTTAAATTTACATGAAAAAGCTTCGGGTTTTCATGGGTGATGTTTTTAAGGAGAACGTCAAGTTTTCAAATAAGGCATGTTTCTAGGAACTTCAGGTTTCGAAATAATTATGAACTTTAGGTTCATATGTTCCTGCAGACAAACACAAATATATATATATATATATGCATATGCAACAAGGAAATATGCAAATAGATCTTCAGATCTTGATAATAATTGAATTAATTATTTGGACTTCAAGCTAAAATTAAAGTGTGGGTGAAAAATTATAAAACACAAATTGTCTAAAAATAAATAAACAATTAAGCTCAGGGCCTAAAAACATGGGTCAAAACCCATGGGTGGGCTAAAAATGTTTAAACCGTACAGCCTAAGCCCAAGAATTAGGCTAGGGTAAATAGATAGAGGATGCAAGCCCAATATACCAGAGGCCCAGATAGGCATAAATTGGGTGTGACGCGGTGCAGTGCACCGATTCTCCAACAGCGAGCTGGGATCATGTGCGGCGTCATGCATAGGGACAACAAAGCCCAATTAGGCTAGTGTCTTTTGGAGGCCAAGGGTCCAATTCAGCCCAATAGGCTGTTTAGATTTGGGTCGTGGCAGCAAAGACAACTAGCAGTCCAAAAAATGGTGCTATGCGATTCAGGCCCGAGAGTTCGAGGCCTACTAGGGCTTAGGTCGAGAAATCCAGAACACCCTAGTGGTGCTGGGTGTGGAATTCAAACCGAAGAAATCGTGCAGATTCAAAAAATCCTTCAAAAATTTACCAATGGCCATCAGATTTTTCGAGAAACCAATCGTCCCCGACGATGGTTGGGTCCCAAAAACATGATTGTAGGTCATGATGTCCCAGAAAGACGGCGGTGAAGCCGTGGCCTACTACAGGTGGTAGCTGGGTTTGTGGGTTCGATGTCGAAACGATGTCGTCTTCTCAGATGGAGCATTGGGGGTTTTGCTCCGGTGCATTGCAGCTCAAGAAGGCTCACGTGAGCTTGAGTTTTGAATTCGACAAACCCTTAAAAAAAATTATATTTTTTTTTTTCAATTTCCAGATTAATTCAATGCATATTCAATTAAATAATTCAATGCATGGACATATATTTGATGCAATTCATGGCAATATCAATTCACATAATTCAACAATTATGGATATAATGCATACACAATTTATGTAAAATTTGAAAAAAAAAAAACGTAAAATTGAGTCATGCATTACGATGAATGCTCATACTATCAAGGCTACAAAAATATAAAGATAAAAACTATTATTTTGAAAGAATCTGATTGCGTGATGATATTGATGAACTGGTTTGATGCAGAAAATCTTTCTTCAATTTCGGCTTTCCATCTCCAAAGCTTGTATCACGTTCAACACAAAAAAAAAAAATTAAATTGAATCAATTAAAAATAATTGAAATGTCATACTCCCCTAATTGAAGACGAATAATTTTTGCGTCAAATTCCTAAGCGCAATGGTAAGAGCGTGTCGATAACATATTGTGGCCTATATTTAACTGGCAAGGAGAAGGGGCGACGGCACGAAGAAAATATAGAAAGAAATGTGTTTGTAGGGTTGTATAGAGGATGTATTATTTTCCCTACACAGTGCATTTATTTATAGTAACAAGGTGGAGAAAAAGTCCTTCTCCTCTAAGGAATACAAGTCTTCATAGGGAAGAATAACTAGAATCAAATCTAATCTAAAATTTACAATCACACTTAAATAAGAAATTTATAACAATAGGAGCCTTTTTTTTTTGCATGACCGGCCGCATGTTAAACTAATATTATTATATTTCAATATAATGCATCAACAAATACTAACCTGCGAAAAATAGAGAACCCCAGATTGTGTATTTGTGGAATACATTTGAATCGGCACTGTGTACTCGAAAAGAAGCCCTAAATCGTTACGAACAAACAATAACCCCCTTGTCAAGAAACCCCATAAAGAAGACAAAAAAACCCTAACTTGTATACACATACAATAAGCCCTTACCATACAAAACACACATTTTTACAGCTCTCTCTCGCTCTCTCTCAAACCAATTTTATCGAAAGCTCAATCTTGCCGGATCATCTTGAACACTCGTCACGCTACCATCCCCCATAACCATCAGTTTGTCGGGTCTCTTTTGTTGAGTCCGAAGAATCAGTTTCAGTTCCGTGGGATTTTTTTAATTTCGCCACGAGAACCCACATGTTGGCGAGTTCATTTTCCAGGTATGCTTCTCTTTGCTTGGATTCCTCAACCCTTCTTTGAAGATCAGCCTCTCTTTTATCCTTCTCCGTAAGAGCAGCCTCGTATGAATGTTCTCTCTCCTTGCTCACTGCCAGTTCTCTCTTCATTTCTGAGATAAGCCCGCTTTGGTCCTGTTTGATGTGACTATCTCTCCGACCATTTCGGATTGTGCTACTATTTCGACGCAGAGTTGGAGAGCTCTTAGATGCGGCTAGCTCAGCAGCTTGTTTTTCATTTTGGTTCATGAGTTTGGAAACTTCTTCTGATAATGCCTTGAGCTCAACAGCAGCAGCTGAGGCTAGACCTTTGGCGTACGAGCTCTCCTCCACCAATTTCTTGTTCCGAACTTCTAACTGTTCCTTTGACTCCGTCAGTTCAGCCACCTTCTGCTTCAGTTCTTCAACCTAATTAAGGGTTGAAAAACAATAATTTAATAAGATCCTGCTTGACAGTGTTAAAATTGCTAAAGTTAAAAAATAAATAAATGGAGACATAATAGGCTCATGAAATTCATCGGTGGTACTTTTGTTGGGAATAATACGAAACTCGAATTTTACAACTAAACAAATACTTAGAAGCCACAAGAGGAGAAAAACCTGCTTCAGTAGGAGGAAAACTTCATTTTTGTCATTCAACACCGCATTATCTTTCTCTGTGCCCAGTTCCTCATGCAAATTTTTTGAACCAGTTCGAGAAGTGACTACTGGGCTCAAATTTCTGAACTCTAGTGCCTCAGAAAGCTGCTGCTTCAAGGAGGCGACTGTTTCCTGCAATCCTTTGCATTCACCAATCTGGTAACAACGTAATATAAAGTCATATGAGGTTCTAAATTCTGAAGTCTCGTCTAAAGATGAACAGAACAAATAAATTTTAGTAAAGTAGTTCCTGTACCTTTTGTTCCAGCTGTTCTTGGATGATACGATTATCAGCAGCTTTAACCTGGCACAAAAAAGATACAGCAGTCAACAGAATAGACTTGGAGTTGAGGCCTTCGAAAATTTCATTTCATTTCTCCATTTCTTCGATATTGTAGTTGCAATTTGTATGACATCCAAAAGTCTTGCACACTGGAAACTGAAGTAAAACTATGCAAGTGGATAAATGAAAGATGGGGTTTTTGGACATTCCATGGAACTCAAATGCTTCTATGGTGTGTCAAGTGGCATATTATGTTAGTCCCTAGGCTGCAACATTAATTATCAAAAAAAATGTTTTACAATAAAAATCTACATGATTGTAAAGTCAACATGACACTCCGCATGCAGAAGGCCTACATGATGCTCCATATGAACTATTTTATAGTTCAGAATTTACTGTGCTATGTTTTCTCATATCAAAATGTACAAAGTTATTATTTATCACCTCAAGTTCAAAGGACTTCTCATTCAATTGCTCCATCACTTCAGCAATAGACTGCAGCATAAACCAGAAACAACGTAAGGTTTGAGTTTAAACAAAAATGAAAACAACTTATGATACCAGGGCATACTTTTTTCTTTTTTTTTTTTTTTTGGAAGAAAAAGAAAAGGATACCAGCTGACAACAGTAAGGAATCCCGGACTTACTTGGGATGCTTCCAGTTGACTCATTTTGTTGTGTGAAAAGGACTCTGCAATTTTCTTTTCCACCAAAGCTATTTGTTCATTCTTCACCTTGATTTCATCTTTGAACTTTCGCATCTCCATCTTAATTTCATCCTTCTCGGAGTGTCTTGAAGCCTCCTCGGACAACCGCTTCAGAGCACTTGAACGGAGTGCTACCTCATCAGACAAGATTTTTCGCTGCTCCCTTAAAAGATTGATCCGATCAATTGACTTCATGCTAGTCTGACAGGATAAACAAATAAATGAGCAATGAATGAATCAAGAAATAGAGAAATAAACTAGTTGAAGCATGGAAATTTAACCATTTGGTCCATACTTAGTAAGTTAGTAACTTAGTATATACGTCAAGTAAGTTATCAGCCTGTATGTTTAATAAACTCAGGCTCAAATAAATAAATAATAAAAGAAGACACAAAATGGCTCAAATGATATGCAGGCACAGGAAGGAAAGTATGATGTCATAAACAGCACATGACAAATTTTCTGGCCAGAAATAGTGTTCATTTCCATTTCCCAACCACATTATTTCAATATGAAACGCTATTTCTTAGAAACAAAAATACATGCTTTTGACTCTTTTTCGCCTTTATTTCTTTTTCTTTTTTAGGTTCAGTTTAATGTCCTAGCAATTCTAAATAACACTACAGCTTCAAAACCTGCATTACATCTGTCCTTTCTCTTTAATATATGGACATAATGAGCAATATTTGATACAATCATACTAGAGATGGCAGAAATGTTCATGGGGGCATGCAGGCTCAAGTACAAGTTAACATCCTTTATGCAGAACATTCACATACCAGAGGTGCCTCTCGTCCCAGGAAATTTTCCTGACGAACTTCTCTGTCCTCTCTAGCCTCAGACAAAAGATCAGCCGATGGAGAGTTTTCTGTAAGAGCTGAATGTGAAAGCCTCGATTCTACATGAAAATTACCACTTTCTGCTTGAGGTGTTGAAGGTGTACTAGTAGATTTTATTCCACTGGATCTATCACTTGTGCTTGTCAACGTCCCTGTACCACTATCACGTTTCTGACCAAGATGGAAAATAAATCAACAGAAAGTACAAAAAATCTGCTGCAATGATAGACATTTTAGGCTGTCAGGCACACGGAGCAAAAAAGTTTGATTCTTTAGAGTAACCGGTTCCTTCAGAAAAGCTGAAGGTTCAGACCATATCAAGGAGTCCCTAGTTCATTCATTTTATAATTGGAAATTCAGAAAACCAAAGGGATTTTCTTACAATTACATTTCTCTAAGGAGGAAAAACAATGTTTCCAGAATTCCATGTTTATGAGTGCCCATGAAATTTGAGAACCAGTTGATGTTAGCAGCATTTATGGCCATAAAAGAATCTGAAACAGAAAAATAAGCCCAAGAAATAACAAGATAAAGCTACTAAAGCTGTAAGTTATATCAGCATCAAGAATACCATCCACTGTAAGAGATATAAAACTACTGGAACAAACACCTTCAGCATCCATACTAACAACCCTAAATTTCACATTAGACAATTGCTCAAAATCAAGGCAGCTTCTATACATTATTAACATTATTAATGACTGGATAAAGGTAGAAACCACAGATGAGTGAAACAAAACGTCACTCTGGATACTGGATAAAATAGCTGAGACAGGAAGGATGATGAAACCTAGGCCAAATGCCCCATCTTCTACATTTACTATTGGTGATTTTTTTTTTTATCAACGTGATTTAAAAATGTACATACAACCTTAAGAAAGGACGACAGATTTCTACAAAGCAAATGGCACATACCCGTATCTTTAACCAGTTTAGAAGTCCATGCTTCCGAGTCTTCTTCTCCCCCTTCAGTGTGTCATCAGTCATTTCAGTACTCCCCTCAAGAGGAGGAACAAACAATTCAACGCTTTCATCATCCAAAATCAAGTCCCGCCTTTTGTATGGTAGGTATGCAAGCTGTAATTTTCACAAAGAAAATAAGAAAACAAAACTCGTTTATTCATCTAGCAGAGAGAAAATATGGGAGAACTCAGTCCAACCTCCTCTTCACCAAAGGAATGTCTTCTTCTAACATCAGGTCGGTGAGAAAACCTTGATGATTGTGTTCCTTTTGTTGAGACCAAAATCAATTTTGTCAGCCTTTGGATTCTTCCCAACAAAGCAGCTTTGGCTTCTTCTTCTTGTTCCAATCTTGATTGCAGTTTGTATTTGCCATCTTCTAACTTTACACATCACACCACAGCAAAAGAAGCAGTTCAAGTCACACAACAATGACTATTCAGAAATATATTTATGCAATTTTACTAGAGGAAACTGTGCAGCAACCGAATGACAAAAGGTCTGTTAATAATACAGAGAATTGAACCCATTTATCAAAGATGGGGCCCAAGGTGGCTTTACAGTTGATCCATAACAGTTTAAGAGAATCCAGAATTAACAGAAAATCAAAACCAAAATCCCAAACCAGTCAACACTCACACTTCAATATATAGTTTGTCCGGCTCCTTTTGGCTCTGAACTAGTTAGTAATGTTTTAGCATTTAATTCAAGTTTGATTTCGTCGAAAGCAAGAATACAAAAATAGTTGCAGACCCAGAAATAACCCTGAGACCAATCCTGTAGAGGAATTTGGAAGCACCTTTTGTTTAAGGAGCAGAATATCATCTTCCCCAGCATCTTTTAGTTGAGGAATTGTGACTATACCCCTCTTCAACTCTTCTAACTCTTCCTTTAAACTACGTATCTCATTTTGATATTTCTTAATGAGCGACTTCTCATCAATAATCTGCGGGTACAAAACATTATGTGAGGTGATAAACAAAGGAAAACATAATCAGTTTGAGAAAAAAAGAGATAAAGCAAGCATACCTTGTTTTGTGCTGCTTGAATTTCTATGTGTTTTGCCCGATGTGCAAATTTCAATGTATTATGTGTCTCTTCGGAACTGCTTGATGAAGGAGTAACAGTGCAGATGAGCTGTAATAGTGGACAATATAAGTAAATAAATCAATTGCAAAACTTTCTTTGCTAGCAGTATTGGTTCTGCCAGAAAGATGTATTGGAATAATATCCAGATAAGTGGAACAGAGGTGAAACCATAACAACAGGAGAAGCCTTACAGATACACGCCCATGTCCACTTAGAGAAGATTGAAGAAGTCTTGTCAATTTAGAATCCCTGTATGGTATATGAGTAGCCCTCATATCGGTCAACTTTGATATAACCTACAATAGAAGTTAAAAATACTCCGAAATAAGTATACCATGTAAGATGAACAATGACTAGAAGTACTCGAAGGACAATCTAAAAAATATTTCAGACTTCTTGGTTTAAAACAATGTTGAGGCCTCACAGTTCCTAGAGTTAGCAAACTTTTATTAATATAGGATCCTTCTTTCCGTCTGACACCAGTAGTTTCAGCTTTCGAGCTCTCAGAACCTGCCAGATCGATGAGGTTCTGCACATATAAGTTAGATATGATAGATTCATAAGAAACCCTAAATATCGAATACAAAAAATACTGAATAGATTACGATTAATCCAGGAAGATAACAAACAAGTAATTGGTATCCGTCCGTAGTGTTGAATACATACCAATTGTGACAGACTTACAGCTTCACCTTCACAATTTTCCCCACATGGACTACTTTCTATTGTCTGTTGACAAAGTAGTCATACAAATATATAAAGTCATCAATCGAGCCAAAATAAATAAACTGATGGTCCAAATAGATGTTGAGAATATCACGTTTAAGAATGCGAAAAATAGAACAAACTCCGGAAATCGAAAACAAATAACCAAGATAAATAACACCATGAATTTACGTGGTTCGGAAATATGTGCCTACGTCCACGGGACAGCAACAACAATCTTTCACCATATCAATAATGAGTACAACCAATAATCTTGCCAAATCTCTAGAACTAGGAATTGACGAAAACCTGAAAGAACAAGAACAAGAAATACACTATCTCTTTTCTTTTCTCTCACTCTAATCCCTTGAGTGGTATACAATTTATTGTTTTGCTCCCTTCCCAGAACTAGTACAATATCCCCTTTATATAGACATAATAAAGGTCTTCTTCAATAAGGATTATTAATCCTAATTGGAATCTAGTTATGAATCTTTCTCCAATTGAGAAACTAACTCCAATTGGATAAGCAACTCCAATTGGGAAAACAACTTAATCCTCTAAGACTATAATTCCTTATAGACGTAGGACAACTCATCATGGGCTGGAAAAAACCCAACAATCTCCCCCTCCAGACCATGACCATGAGGAAGGTATACCAAAAAAAAAAAATAGGATTGCTCCTCTTGACCAAACTCCCATTGATTGAACGTTTCATGACCAGACTCCCCCTGATCGAACTACCCATAATCAAGCTCCTCTTGATCGAATTACCCATTAACCAAGACCCTCTTGATTAGACTTCTCTTGACCAGGCTCCCCCTGATCGCAATACCCATCGTCATTGGCAAGGGCAATTATAGACTTCTTTGCCAGAAAACATCGCTTATCGTCATCTTGGTCCAATCAACATCTGACATACTTGCTGGCTTGCTCTTAACAACTTCTCTTGACCAGGCTCCCCCTGATCGCAATACCCATCATCATTGGCAAGGGCAATTATAGACTTCTTTGCCAGAAAACATCGCTTATCGTCATCTTGGTCCAATCAACATCAGACATACTTGCTGGCTTGCTCTTAACAACTTCAGTAAAGCATGTCCTCCTCTTGATTTCCACGTAACCCAATTAAAGCAGGTTGCACCCTCCATTCTAAACGGATATCAACCAAACCTGGCTCTGATACCACTTGTTGAGAATATCGCGTTTAAGAATGGGAAAAATAGAACAAACTCCGGAAATCGAAAACAAATAACCAAGATAAATAACACCAATAATTTACGTGGTTCGGCAATATGTGCCTACATCCATGGGACAGCAACAACAATCTTTCACCATATCAATAATGAGTACAACCAATAATCTTGTCAAGTCTCTCGAACTAGGAATTGACGAAAAACCTAAAAGAACAAGAACAACAAATAAACTATCTCTTTTCTTTTCTCTCGCACACACTTGACAATATTCTCTCACTCTAATCCCTTGAGTGGTATACAATTTATTGTTTTGCTCCCTTCCCAAAACTAGTACAATAGCCCCTTTATATAGACATAATAAAGATCTTCTTCAATAAGGATTATTAATCCTAATTGGAATCTAGTTATGAATCTTTCTCCAATTGAGAAACTAACTCCTATTGGGTAAGCAACTCCAATTGGAAAAACAACTTAATCCTCTAAGGATGCATTTGTTGCACCAAACTATCTCGGACTGAATTAGCTTAAAGGACTAAGTTGGACTGTCTTGGTATGGACTAAGCAGGACAAGAATAATGAAGCGTTTGGTGCAGTATCGGACTAAGTCATGGATTAAATTATTTTTAGAAGCTAAATATTTTTTTTTACTACTTTTTAATTATTTTATTAATATTTTATTACTTTTTTATTCAGATATTTTCATTGACTCAATCTAGAGAATTCCATAAGCTGCATGATCTCCAGATTTCTCCAAAAAAAATCCCTGATCACCGATTTCCCAAAAAAAAATCTTGTCCATCAATGGCCTGCAACAAATTCAAGCCTTTTCATTTCGTTTCTTCTTCCCCTGCAATTCTACCTAAAATTGCCAAGGATGCTTGCTTTCCTTGGATCTCGATAGAAACCAATTTCTCAGCTTTCCTACCAACCAAACAAAATTAAACCACCCCCCCCCCCCCCAATAAAAAATACAGGAAATCAAAGAATTAACCCCCAGAAACACGGAGGAATTGAATCAAGGAGTGCTAGAATGAGATATTCCTCGAAGGTGAATCAGAGGACTGCTAGCGCAAGACAGACGACAGAGAAAGCGGGATCTTCCTCATTCGAAATTATGGGTTCAAGGCGAGAGGGAGAGAGTGGTGTTGGGCTAGCAGTGTATCTCGCTGAAGTTGGGAGTGGTGATGTGATGGTGGCTGTCGGTGCTCAAGAAAACAGAGAGCAGAGAGTGGACGAGGAGGAGACGAGGACAGACCGGACGAAGGGCTTAGCAGTCCCATGGTTGCAGGGTGCTCTCGCTAAGACCTCCTAGCAAGGGAGATAGTCGGAGCGAATCCCCTTTAGTCTCATTAACTTTAGTCCGTGCACGCAACAAACACGGGATTTCCCTGATAGCTAATCCAGTCTAGTCTAGTGAAAGATAGTAAGGCCAAACAAACACACCCTAAGACTATAATTCCTTATAGATGTAGGACAATTCATGTCACTATTTACCATCAATCAATGAATAGGTGTGTCAGTGTCAAGGAACATTAAAAGAAAAATCAAATGTTAAGATATTCACCAGCGTAAATATCGTGTGGCTCCTGCTACTGAATAGATTGAAATTTGTTGAGCCAACATGCCTGTGCTCTGTTGGCAAAATGAAAACTCAATCACAAAGTGAAACAAGATTCATGAAAGAAACAACACGATTTGAAATGACAAAAACCTATATCATCTGGTCAACTAAACAAATAAACAAGATTTAGTATAATAAAAAAATAAAATAAAAAATTCATCATAATCGCAACATATGAATATGATCAATGTTCTTGTACCTTCTCCAGCTGCTATAAGTGAAAGGGCGTGAGCTGGGGACAGTACAACTTCTTCCTTTATTCCTTCAACAAAGGTGCCCTACAGCCATCAATTAAACAATTAACAAGAATTCTTAACGTGAAAGAGTAATGACTTGACAGAAGATTTTTATAAACTGGCAGCAACCATCTTTATTTTCAGAACAGTAATTTATGAAGATAATTGCAACTCAAACAAAGATCGCAAAACTAATAAAGCACCTGGGCATCTTCTCTAATTCGTAAATTCTGTCCTGCTGGATTCAACAAGTCATTTACAACCTGAAATGAAAGAAACCTTAAATGATATAAAAATAAAAAATAAAAAATAAAAATAAAAAAAGAAGCACCACTGAAGTATAAAGTTCAACATTGCATCCAGAAAACTTCAATTTACAATGGTCTACAAACAGCAACAACCATAGAATCAGAGCATCATAAGTAAGCTGGAGAGAAATAGGAAGGGAACAATTACCTCATTATAGATTTCCAAGTATGACACACGCAGAAGATACTCTCGATTTGGAGTCTGGAGAATAGACAGATATTTTAATATGTAGTTTCTCCAATAAGAAAAGCTAAAGAACTTAGAACCTCGTTTAAAGTACCTCTTGGATGATGCTAAAAGCATCCTTCACAGCCAGTGGTATAATTCCAGGCGACCTTTGATCACCCTGAAATTAGTAGGACCAATATAAGCACATTGACAATCATAATAGATCCAAGCACATTAATACTTTATATGCTACTACATAGCAGAATAAATGTTACTTCTATGAGAAATTATGGAGATATCGAGGTGACTGATCAATGCATGTTAGTCAGTTATACTCTGTAGAATAAAATGGTGAGAATAAATAGGTTATCTCACATGCATAGTGTGAGTCTTCCCGCTGCTGGTCACCCCATACGCAAATATTGTACCTGTCATGGAAGGAAATCATAAGCTAAATAAACAATAATACATTATGCCTTATCTACAACTTAGATATATCTGAATACCAAGAAGAGTTTTACTCAATTAAATTTTAGTGCAAACAGCAAATAACTTTAATCGGTTGAGCAACAAGTTGCTTAAACTATCCAAACCACCAGTGCCCCAGTTACCCTTGCCAGGCAGAAGTTGTCAGCCTTGACAGGCAATGCACTGGGTACCTAGGAAACAAAATTGATGGCAGAATCGAGATGGTGTGTTCAGTGTTCAGCCAAATAGGCTCTCTACTCAGATTCACAAAGCTTTACGAAGAGAAGATCCAAAAATTTTCTAGATGGTCAACAAAACGTTGTAGGCCAAGAACCGGAAAAGATTAATCATCTTATGATTCCGATAGTTCACCAAAAAACTATTGGTCCCAGCTTTTACCAATGCAACAGACCATTAGGTCCCAAGATTCTCTACTTTCTTCATTCACTACACAACCAAATTACAACTATACTTCAGCCAATGGGAGTTAACAATCAACTCTCAAACATATAGCCTCGTCCAGCAGAATCCAGCAACCTAGTGAAGAAGAATTTAGGATGGAAGCTGGAATTCCTAGGAATGTTGTTGAAATGAATGACTGAGGTGAGAATTGCAAGTTCCCAAATTGATTTACAATTTCATCACCTCATGTATGCAACGATTATATCACTTCTTGCCATGCAAAAAAAATATAATGAGAAAAACACAAAATGGTCAAATGGATTTCATAACTGGCAGTCTACAGGACCAATCATCGAAATTGCAACCAAAAGTTAGGTGCTCTAATTAACTTGATAATGTAAAGGAAACAAAAGCAAAGGGAATATATCCAATTTTCCCTAAACTAATCCAAAATTTAGCCATCAAGAGCACTGATTCAGGTTGCCACTCACACAACATATTCTGAAAAATAGAACTTCTATTTTGTAGTTGGATAACAATTTTTGGTTTGCATACTAGTTGGAAAACACATACGCATTCGCCGTCTTTTATAACCGGGAAAAAAAATGGAAATGCTGATCCAGCTACCGTTAAGATTTTTTGGACATATAATCAAGCTAAAAACATTTTAGAAATTTAAGTTCATCAAACCAAGAAGTCAAAGAAATTTACCATTGACGCCTTCCATAGCACCACTTATAACATGCTGAGCAGCAACATCATAGACATGACGCGTTGTGGTGGTAGGGCCAAATACCCGATCTAGAACCAAACAATGAAGGGAAAAAAAACAAGTTCAACCAAAATGAACTTATCTGAGCTTTATGATCGATGCATTTGATAAAACAAATTCCACTAAACAAGATATGGAGGTATAACATTCTTTCTTTATAGGAAACTTTAAACTCCTATTGAATTAAGGGTAAACTCTGCACTGACTTGTAACGTTCGACAGCCGTTATCATATTCTCTACCAAGTGTGGACTTGTTTTTATATATGGACAACTAAGAAGCAAAGTGAGTGAGATCTCAATGAATATCAGCTATCCATACTTACATGTACGTATTGTTTTGCAAGTTCAATTCAAGTATCCCAACATCATTAAGCTTAGGCTTACTATTTTCTTCCTCCGCACAAGTGCATCAAATAATGAGAATGCAATATTATTTGTTTGAAGGAAAGTAAAAAAAATACCATATGCATAAGCTATTGATGGATTATGCTCATTTCGCAAAATGGTGTCACCATCTGCATACCATGCAATTTCTTCTCCTTGGCGAATTTCCCTTGGGCTATACCAGACAAAGACGAAAACCAACAGCCAACTTACTAAGTACTCATGAAACCTATACAAGTACAGTACAATTCATACTAGTGAAAATGAACCTGAGTGGACGAAAGCGGACCGTCACAGTGACGTTTTCTTTGGATTTTTCCACATCTTGCGGTAATCTTTCCAAGTACAAGTACTGTGGCTTACTTCGAGCTGAAGAAGACGCAGGAGAACTCTGGCATTCAATAGATGTTTCCAAATATTGTTTTGAAGACGTTGTAGTCGAAGATGCAGGGGAATTAGCAGCCTTTGAACTGCTCGAACCTAATTTTTTTGATTTTGATCCATATTTTGACGCCATTACCGCTGGAAGTCAATCCCCTTCAAAACAATGACAACAAATTCCACTTCAGCATCAATCAACAACTTAAACTTCTGAGTTCTTCAACATGTTAACACTTTCTTAGGCTTGTTCTGATGCCACACTATAACTTTGGCCACAGAAGTGACCTCAACGTTCAAAAAGCAACCGAAATGAAGTCGAAAGTTCAAGTTTTGAGTACTTCCACTAGTTACCATCCTCTAAAACTGTTTTTGGTTGCCAAGAAAACTGTAAGGCAAAGATGATTGTGGCATCTGGAGGGTAAAGTAACTCGCATTGTCGATACGAAAAACCAACTCTTTCTTGAATTAGTTTTAGTTTACCTCACCACATATAACATAAATGCAAATTCCAAAACTCTATGTTATCCACTTTCCTTCATTTTCTCAGCAACCAAACACAAATTAAACAAAGACAAAGAAAATCCCACATAAAATTGCAGCTGATTACACTTTCTTAACCCAGTTTTATAATTTTATTACACGTCCCTTATTTTCAGCTCCCAATTTCCAAACCACAATTAACTAAACAGAGCATTTATATAAAAATAGAAAAATTCCAAAGCTTTTTAGCCTCACCTGTAAATGCAATCAGACGAGCATTGCGAATTGCATGCACCAAACGGAGAAAAATCGAGAGAAAGCGAGCTTTATGTCACAGAGATCGTCTCTGAGGCCACAGAGAGACGGATCTGAGATAAGCTGCTGCAAGTGAGTCAGTGAGAGAAAGTGAAAGAAAAGAGAGAGAGAGAGAGAGAGAGATAGCTGAGCTTTTTTTGCTTGCCTTGGAAGCGATGCCTTTTTCGATCAATGGAAAACAATCAGCATTTCTCAATCGAATCCAACTTTTTTGCACATAGAGAGAGAGAGTTAGAGAAACTCATACACATATTTACACACCACCCGTTATAGACCTGTAGAGAGAGAAAATGCTAACCAAGAAAAGAGAGAGAAAAGAAAAGAAAAAGAAAGTGAATTTGGTACGGTAGCTGTAGCTCAGTGAAAGCCTGGCTGGAAAATGGTGGGGATTTTCTTCTATTTTTCTAATTTTTAAATCTAATTAATACTTTTTTTATTTTATAATTAGTCACATCTTTCTCTCTTAGCCGATGATTTTACGTTCAAATCTCACTAAAAAAAAAAATTAGATATCAATTTATTATAACTATTGTATTACAGAAATTTTTACAATTTTTTTAACAAATAATATTATCTACATTACTAGAAAACGTAGATTAAGCCTCACATTTTTAACTTAAGTAATATTTATATATAATTGTGTTATAAAAAATTACTTTTGGTTTTCTAATGTTTTTTAGTTTTTTGCAGGGAGAGAAACTTCAGAGAGTCAGAGGTCACAGGAGTTGTGCGCGTGTGATGGGTAGGGGATGCGAGAGGGGGTGGGGCCCAATGTCCAACGGGAAGGTAAACTTTCCACTTGTGGATTCCACATGAACTTTCCTTTACTTTTACTCGTATTATGGGTACATCGGTCTCAATCAGTATTTAAAAGTTTGGAAAAGGCATGTTGTAATTGGAACAATTAGGAAATTTGCAATGGGATTGGTATATCAATTCATTCGGATTTAGTGGAAATTAGAGAAAAATTACTCAAAAAAATTCAAAAGTTTGAAATTTGTAATGGGGTCTGGCAAAAATTCTATAGTGAATCAATAAATATCGTCAATATTCATTGAGGAATGTTGTAATTGGAACAATTAGGGTTTTTGATTTGGGTTTAAAGGAGAATGGGGATATTTTATTGAATGACTTCTTTCTTTTAATTGCTCTGAATGGCGACCGGCTTACCTAATTCTTTATGAATTGGATAAAGTACACTTTAGATTGTAAACAACTAAAATTTCCCCTCCCTGGAAATTTTCGTTAAAAAAAAAACTTTTTAGGTTAAAATTTTAATAATTATGTTTTGCTTTATTGAATAGAAAAAAAAATTCATAAATTGAGGTCAAATATTTTCACCAGTTTCTAAAAAGAAAATAGAAGTTATAATTTTTTCTTGGATGAATCGAAGCTAGAATTGCTTGTTATCAAATTTCGTGATTGATTGATATCCCTTGGTTTTGGTATATGTTTTTGGCAAATGATATAGTGCTGATATATGAAACTCAAAAGGGAGCGAATGTGAAGCTTAACCTTTGGCGGGACGTGTTGGAATCTAAAGGTCTTCGCCTAAGTAGGTCAAAAAGAAACTACATACAATGCAATTTCAATAGGAATGGAGTTCAAATGAGAGAGGGGTGAGGATTGGAGATCAGAAAGTACCAAAGAGTGAATGTATTTCATTATCTTATACCTAACTTGCTGGATGAATTGGATAAAGATCTCAACCATATAATACAAGCTAGGGGTGGGCAAACGAGTATAGGAACCACGGGTCAGGGTAGGTAATCAAGGTTCGAGGCGGGTACAGGCCGGTTCCTAATTTTTAAAAAGAGAAACGGGGCGGGGCGGCGAGGCTTTGAAATTTTAGGGACAGGGTGATTCCAAAAATATAGAAAAACAGGTACCAGAATCGGCCCATTTATAATTACTCAGTATACCCACTTCTTCTGCCTTATACTGGCTCTTTCAACCATGACTGCCTCCACAGCTTCCCTCACTCTTCCTTCTTTCTCCCCCAAAACCCTAGCCCTTTACACCCCCAAAGCCGCCTCAATCGCCATCTCTTCCAAGTTTGAGCAGGATGAGGAGGTCCTTAGTGACGATGGAGAGGCCTCCCATGAACCTAAACTCTTCGTGGGTAACCTTCTCTTCAGCATCGATAGCGCTCAGCTCATTGGAATCTTCGAAAGCGCTGGAAATGTCGAGATAGTCGAGGTAGTTCTTTGTTTTCACTTGAAATTTCGTAACCTTTACTTGAAATTTTGGTGAAAAGTGAAATGGGTTGGTGATGGTTTTGTGTTTTATGGGTTAAAATGGAGGTTTTCTTACAGGTGATAATAGGGGTGGGCAAACGGCAAGAAGATGACTGCGACGAGGATGTCCGGCAAGAAGATGAATGATTCTCTCTCCCTCCGACGACTTGCTGTTGGTGGTCTTCTTTCTTCTCTTCCTTAGGCTTGGGCTTCCATCCTCGAGTCTCATTCTTCTTCATCGGTTCGGCTTGCTGCTGCGACTGAGCGTCTATGGCTGCTCCACCAAGTGTTTGGTTGCGATACTCTGACTTTAAAACCCTTGATTTTAATTTGTCTCCCTCTTCTCACTTGGTCGCTTTCACTCTATCTACATTATTTGTGCCTTCTGTGAATTGGGCTACACTACGGTAATCCACTCTTAAAGACGACGAGGTTGACGAGGTACTAGAGGTCGAAGGGGATAAAACCAGCAAGGAAGTTGGATTTGTGCATCGCTTCCACCATTGTAGATGTTGTGTTCAATCTGTGCTAAAAAAAATAAGGACCCGTGTACCCCGCCTAAACCAGCTTGTTTCAAACAGGTCGGGTTAGGTCAGATTCCTGTTTTAAAATTTGTTGTACCTGCCCCGGACCAACCCATTTCTTTTAAACTCCGGTCTGGTCCGGTTCTTGCAAAATTAGGCCCGACCCGTGCCCAACCCTAATACTAGTTGCATAAATGAAGTGGAATAATGCATCAGGTATGTTGTAAACTGTCATATGCCACTAAAGCTAACATAAAAATTTATAAAACGACAATATGGCCCATAATGCTTTATGACACAGAATGTTGGGCGGTCAAAAATCAACATGCAAAAAATGAGTGTAGCAAATATGAGAATGCTCCATTGGATGTGTGGGCACACAAGAAATGATAAGATTAAGAATGAAGATATCTGAGGTAAAGTAGGAGTGGCTGCAATTGAAGATAAGATGAGAGAATCAATTAAGGTGATTTGGACATGTGAACCAACGACCTGCATAATGGATAGAGAATGATCTATGAGGACTTTGAAAGAGACTTTAAAAAAATACATTGAGTACTTGGAGTTAACAGAAGACTTGGCATAAAACCAAACACAATGGCATTATAGGATTTATACATCCTAACAATAATGCAATGCTTGGGCGACATGTGAGAGTTTCAATAGCAAGTTACTGTGTTGAGCTCTCTCCCTAAGACAAATTTTGAATTGAAACGTATGAATGTGTTTTGTTAATGTTAACATTGAATTGAAGGAGATTTAAAAATTATGATCCAAACAATTACGATAGAAATTTAGATTTCGCACAAACTAGCTCATTGATATTTAGGAATGCCTCATTCCAAACACTTCTTATCTAAACTACCTACTAACATAACTCACTTTGTTAACCAAAAGAGGGTGAAAAAACAATTCAGTATTTTATATGCGTGAATTGACAAAAGGAAAGTCAAATATTTGAAGTAAATGAATAATCTTAGATCATGCTAGAAAAAATCTCTCACAAAACAATCAAAGCAGTTAAATTCACATAATAAAATCAATTTTTCAATTTCCATCTACATTCTATTGAATTTACATTAAGAATAGAGAAAATGATATTTAATAAACAACTTATTGAATCACATTATTGTTAGCTCATTGTGAGGCTAAGTTTACCCCTTCCCCTTTAGTGTAGATAAATCATTTGTTCAAAAAAAACAAAAAAAAATCATTTGACAACTAATTTAATCACATTATTATGCATGTGAGAAATACCTATTTTCATAACCGGCATTACACATCTCTTAAGATGTTTTGAATGTGTATAAAAATAGATAAAATAATATTTAATGAACAACTGATTGAATCGCATTATTGCTAGCTTATTGTGAGGTACTAATTAAAAAAAATTGTACAAAAAGAATTAATTATTAAAAAAACTATTAAAATGACAAAAATGAACCTACATTATTTGGTGCATTATTTTGGGTTGCTTTTGAAATTTTTTGTTTTGAGGGTATTTTTGTCCAAATTTTTTTGGTGAAGCTTGTGACCCCAAAAGAGATTGTTGGCTATATATATAAAGAAGATTATTATATATTGGATGAGTGTATGAGAAGTCTTGGTGTGCTCAAAAGTTATTCCATCTTTTTTGATTAATCGAATCATATAGAATGCATTCATGCGATTGAGAAAAGAAATTTTGCAGTTATCCTCAAATTTTACATTTAAAATCTTTTAATAAAAACAAAAAGGGTACTCGATTATTTTATTTTATTTAATGTAGGTTGTTATGCATGAACGTGATTGATTGAAACGATTCATTTATAGTGTATGAGAAGTGATTTTTGCACACCCTATTTAGCCTCTTACACATTATTCTTTAACATTGACCATTTATTCCATTTGATTTATTTATTTTAATGATCATAAATAGAAAGAGGTGTGAGAAGTTAAAGGTGTGTAAAAATTATACGCACTCTAATTTATTTTATTTTTGAGAAAGTTACAATAGTCATTGATGAAAAAAATGAATAAGTACACCAGAATGATATGATGCATTTATATGAGTCTTGAACTTAGTTGGAGATTTCAACCAGGTCGTCTTGAAAAAGAGTGTCTTGCACACCAAGTTTACAAATCAAAGGTGATCCTCAACTAAAAAGTCAACAATCAGGTTAGGGGTTTTTTTCAAACCAAACTTATCATTCTCAGTTGATATATCAAAGTACGAGTTTATAAGCAACGCCATTAGGCATTAGTCTCTCGTTTCACATGTTGAAATCTGGCATGCGCGAAAGATACATGAAGGCTTTTGCATTGTTCAAAACTGGTCCCAAGTTGAGCTTTGTAAAGACATTTTTTTTATCAACAAAGACAGAAAAGATTCGAATTTGAGACATCATTTAATAGTGTGAAGTGGAACAGTACCCAAAGCTAACTATTGGGTCTTTAGTAGTTTCTCTTCACAATATTAAAAACGTCAAAAGTTTGAATTTTATTGTCTCTTGTGATAAAAAAAAGAGTAAATTGTAACAATTGTTCCTCAATTTTAATTAAATTGGAGCAATGATCTCTCAACTAAAAATTCATTACCATAAGTCCCTCAATTCATCAAAATGTGTAGTTATAATCTTTTTCATCAACTCCGTCGGAATTATATCAAAATGAATTATGTTGGAAGAACCATTGCTACAGTTGAGTTAAAGTTGAGGGATTATTGCTCAAATTAGGTTGAGGCACCATTTTTCCAGTTGAATTAAAGTTGAGGAACCATTGATACAATTTCTCTTATTTAATTTTTCATATTTGCCCCTTGATTTAGCCTCACATACATAACACATGACTCATTTTGACAGAAGTTCTAACGGAGTTGAAGAAAAGAACCATAACGGTACGTTTTAATAAGTTGAAGGAACATTGCTATAATTTACTCTAAAAAAATGTCATCAACATTGGATTTGATTTATAAAAAATTAAAAAAATAAAAAATAAAAAAATACGAAAGCGTTCGAAAGTATGAATTCTTTCATGACTTGGTAATACGTGGTCAAGCTTCCATCTTGCAATTGACGTAAAGCCTAATCAAGCTTTTACAAAACAAAACAAAAAGAAGTCAAATTTAGTCTAAACTTACCTATTTTTAAGTCACTCAAATCTTATTTTTTAGGAAACTTTTACGAAAAACTACCGGTACTATTCACTTTAACGAAAAAATACATTATTACATTAAAAGGTCAATCCTAGTACTATTCGCTTTATCTTTTATTTTGTTCTTATCGTTAAAACTCAAAGTTTTCAAATTATTTTCATTAATTTTTCATATTTTTTTATCAGCTAACATGATGGATGGAGTTCACATAGTGACCTAGCCACTAGTGTTTTTCTCCCATCACAATATGATACTTAAATATATTTTACCATAAAGTAACATGGAATCAAACGGTTGACCAATAGAAAATCTGGTAATGATTAAAACTTTGACATATCAAATACTTTGGAGTGAAGGCCGATGTACAGTTGGACCAAGATGACATTAGAATCATCCGGAAATCCAGAAACAATAACTAAGCATATTTCGGTATCACTCAATAAGTGTTCTTGACAACATTTATATGATTGTTTTTGTATATATTGATATCTATTTTTATGTGCGCGAAATAGTTTGATTAACGATAACAAACATACCAAGTATTTGATGAAATGCCTGAATAAATAAACTTAATTTGTCTTGCCCTGCTTTACACTTCGTTTCTATCTAACAAAAGCTTCGACCTCAAAATTCAAATCCTAAATCTCCGGATCACCATAAAAAATGATCAAAACCAGACTTCCTAGAGATCAAGATGATGCGGTGGTGGAAGGTACGTCGGGAATTTTATACGGCTTGAAAGAAAATCTTTGTAATTGTATAGTCTTATCTACTCCCAAAAGCCTGTCCAATGTCCACCAACCATCGTTTCATTGTCACTAAAGTGTTCCTTTTGTCTTCGAAACTTAAACATTTTAAACATAAAGATTTTGTTTTCTATTCACCATATGGGAATCTTTTTATTAAACTATATTTCCATGTCCTAAAAAGTTGCCAAAAAGAGAAAGTAGTCCAACTTTCGATCTTCTATTTTAGGAAAGAGCTTTATTTTGTTGTTGGAAGCTCTACTTCATGTCGGGCCAATGACATAAACAAGGAGATTAAGATCTTTTTTTTATCTTTTCTGTTGAAGGGTCCTTTTCATTATAATCGATATAGAGAGGGTATATTCATCAAGATAGCAAAAAGGAAAAAAAAAATGTGGGAATTTTCAGTTTTTAAACAAAGGAGAAATAAAAAACAGAGAGAGAATGATGTTGTATAGTGATATAGTCAGTGATAGAGTCATAATTTTATAATAATGTGATCATAGTTTTGCCCAAAAAAACTTCATTTGATTACTTCGTCGAGCTCCTAGTGGGTATCTGCCGAGTTATGCTGCGTTTTATTGAAATCTACAAAGCTTGTCAAGTGAGACATTTTATCAAACACTTATTACGGATCATAAGTCACACACAAGAAGTAGGATAAGAAAGACAAAAGAATAAAAGAATAAAATCAACAAACTATACATCGGGTTTGGGCAAAGGAAGTAGCAAGTTGTAATTTAGTATTTTTGACTCATTCTTTCAGTTTGTCACAATTGTGTATATGATACAATTATACATAAAATAAAATAAAAATTAGGATTATGAAGCTATTGGAGTTATGAGCAGCCAATGACCTCATTTTGGCTTTGCCATTGGATATAGCTTTAGTCACCAAGTGCCAAGAGATCAACACTCCTAAATAGTTAGTGATCATACATTAAAGAGTTTTGAACGAAAATTAGACATATGTGCCATACTCTATAACAATTTGGAGTATGGAATGTAATAATGATGGTTTTTTGGATCACCAGGTGACCAAAGAATGTATGGTCGTCAGCTCAAATTTTGATATTAAGGACGGAGAATAAATAAACATGCTTTTGTTATTTTAATCAACCTTTAATATCAAATCTAAGCTTGAGTGATTATAACTATTATAGGGTGTTTCAGTGGTTAGGGATGAATTCTAGGCTGGTATTTCACATGGCACGCCATGCGTTAGATTGTGGCCAAGTCAACAACTGATCCCTTTTTGAGGAAAAAAGGCATGAGTGATTATAAATCCTTGGTCACTAGCATACCGAAAGAACGAGACTCAGAGCTGTAATATACAAAAGTGGGAAAGTCTAGTTGATTACTAGGTCAGTTGGTGAAGCTCTAAGGCCATCTCCAATCAAAAGGTTCAGAGGGCCAGAGGGTTGAAAATTCCCCGAAAACCGTCTCCAATTAAGGGTTAGGCTAGATGGCTCGTGGGCCCCACAGAATCTGAAAGGGCCAAAGTGCCAACCGGCTGGCTCAATCTAGCCAACCAACCAACCCCAGGCTGGGCCAAAATTTTGATTAATCATGTTGGATATAACCGACAGTAATAGTACTTATTCCTGTTGGATAGAACCGACAAGAATGGTTGCCAAAATTTGAAATTCAACAGCTAGTTACCGTTGGATTCAAATGTTTTTTTGTTTTTGGGCCAAATTTTTGTTTATGAAATTTAAAAATTCCCTTTTTTTTCCTAAGCCATTCCTACATCATTTAAAATTTTAAATAATGTCTTGGTTTATGAAATTTAAAAATTCCTTTTATTTTTTTTTTCAAGCAATACCTAAGCCATTCCTACATCATTTCTCACATATTTTTCACCATTCCATACTATCTCACTTCATTCTATTTCAATTCTTCACATTATATTTTCTTACCTCTTCCAATAATTTTTCCTTCAATTTTTTCAATAACATTAAATAACATTAAACAATATTAAACAACATTAAATAACATTAAACAAAATAAAAAAAAACATTTAACAACATGAAATTTAAACAACATTTTGAAAAACATTTAATAACATAAAACTTAAACTCCTACTCCATGCTATTTTTGGCCCAAAGATGTGCAACAATATCTTGTTGTAGGTACTTGTTTGTAGCACGAGAACAAATCATTCTATAGCGCCTCATGTACTCATTTATTGAGATAGTACCAGTTCTTGGATTGAAAGGCAAATTAGGCCCATCATATATTTTTGCACGAGCCCTTCTTGACTTATTTGGATCCTCTTGGTCGTCATCGGACTCTCCATCAATATACCCATCTCACTCATCCTCCTCAATCATATTGTGTAATATGATGCAAGACATCATGATGGAGTCCAAATTTTCTCGACTCCACCCTCTTGCCGGTTGGCTAATGATCTTCCACCGTGCTTGTAGAATACTGAGAGCTCTCTCAACATCTTTCCAGTATGCCTCTTGGTGTAAGGTAAACAACTTTTCGGTGTCATTTCTAGGGTTTGGAATTGCTTGGACAAGTGTCGCCCACTTTGGGTAGATGTCATCTGCCAAGTAATACCCCGTATTGTATTGATGATCGTTGATGTAGTAGTCAAGTTGAGGTGCTTTACCTTCCATCAGGGTATTGAAGATAGGTGAACGCCCAAGAACTGTGATGTCATTTTGGGATCCAAGGATTCCAAAGAAAGCATGCCAGATCTATGTGTCATATGAGGCAACCGTCTTTAACACAACAATTGGCTTTCTTGACCTTCCGTAGAAGCCTTTTTGCCATCCGGTGGCACAGTTCTTCTAATCTCAATGCATGCAGTTTAATTATCATGCCCAAAAACCCACGGTCTTCAGCTTTGCGAAGGAGTCGATCTAGATCTTCTTGGTTTGGCTTGCGAATGTACTCGTCTTTGTAAACCTGAACAATTGTGACACAAAATTGTTGAAGAGTTTCAAGGCATGTAGACTCAGACGTGCGATGGGTTTCATCCATCAAATCAGCTGGGGATCCATAGGCCATCATTCGGAGTGCAACAGTAACCTTCTGATGAGGTGAGAAACCAAGGCGGCCTTATCTGTCCCGTTTCTGTCGAAAGTATGGATTGACTTGCTGGACATAACGAAGTACATGCTCGAAGACATGAAACCTCATCCGGAAGCGATGTTTGAAATCCTCTTCTGTGTACACCAAGTTGGGGGTTGAAGTAGTTGTTCATCAAATTGGCATGCGTCATCGCTCTGTTTCGTGGTTTGTAAGAGCAACCAGCAACAGAGCCACCCTATTCAGGTTGTTGTGTAGTTGGCTGACACATCATGGCTGCTGCTATGTTTTGTGCGTTGCACCATGCTTCATCTTCTTCATCAGATTCCTCATCGTCTCGTCTCATAGGCGCCTATTTTTCTTCCAATTTGGAATTGGATGAGGATCCCCAGTTGAAATCCGAAGAGGATCCAAAGTTGGAATTCATTGCAAACTTGAATTGAAAGATATTGAATTGAAAGAGATTGAATTGAAATAGATTGAATTCAAAGTTGTGTGAATTATAACCCAATATCCACCCTATTTATAGGGCAAAAAAATTCAATTCCAACGACTAGTTGACGTCAACATGACATCATCTACCAATGGCTAGTTGATGTCATGCTGACGTCACTTAGCCATTGGATTTGAATTTAAGTTGTAGTTTTTAAATAATAAATTATGTTTGGTCCTCGGTTGGAGACGATTTTTTGTGATAGAGCTAAAACGAGCCATATTTAGCCCTCTGGCCCTCCAAGATATTAATATTTTAATGAACAGTACATGATCATATTTGGCTCAATCTCCAACTGAGGGCCAAAGGGCCATAGGGCCAAACATATTATTTAAATTTAAAAACTACAACAACTTAAATTAAATGCACGTTTATCATCTCTAATAGGAATCTTATATTTGGGGCATCCATTATATTTGTCCCACATCAGGAGAGAATTGAGCAAGCAAAAGCTTGCATGTGTGGCACCCATTATATTTGTCTCATATTGGCTGTGGGAGATGTTTGAGCAATCAAACATGCTTATAAAAACAACATCCCCATATAATCAATTACCTTTCTAGGCCTTAATTAAATATTCTTTTTAAATTTTTGGTAAAAAAAAAACTGTAAAAAAAAAAATTCAAAAACAACGGCTAGCTGACGTCAGCTAGCCGTTGAGATTCAAATTTTTTAACCTGGCCCGTGGTCGGCTGGTTGGCTCATTTGGCCCCGCCGGTTTGGCCCTTTGGTCTTTTTTTGTCCAGTGAGGCCAATAAGCCATTTGACCTTATTCTCGGTTGAAAACGATTTTATAACTATTTTCGATCTTCTGGTTCTTTGAACCCTTTGATTGGAGATGAGCTAACCCTCAAATCAAGGGCTCACCTAATTACATCCATAAGCCATAAGACGCAGCCCACCGGTAACGTGGCAATTCGTTGGCGCCTGACACGACTGTTAGGTTCTTCGGTTAGTCCTTTCCGTCCCCAAACATTACCACAGTCCGAGTCTCTGTGATGTTCACCCTCTCTACTGTGATCGTCCCAAAACTTCCGATTGTCAATTCATCTGGTAACTTCCTCTCTCTCTCTCTCTCTCTCTCTCTCTCTCTCTCTCTCTCTCTCTCTTCCGCGTTGTGGAATTGTGCGTAAATTGTGAGAAAATAGGAGGAATTTGAACAAATTGTAGTTAGGGTTTGATTGAGGGATTTTTTTACCGTTTTGTAGCTGACATTGTTAGCAGAGCTCATGTAATTTTCAATTGTACGATTTTTATTAAATTTATATATATTTTAAAAAATTGTTTATTTATTTAGTTTTGCTATTTCTTTCACAGTTAGGGGGATATGAAAGAAAGGAACTCTACTTCCACGCTTAAGAGAATTTTAGTGACTTGTACTGCTCAGGTATGTAAATGTCTCTCCTTTTTTGTAAGTATTGATTATATTAATTATACGTGAATGAATACATTTTGATCCAAGAAGATTTGTTTCTTCTTGTGTTGGGCGGTTTTGCTGTCGAATTTGTTGATTTTGAAATATTTAATTTTAGTTTAAGGTGCCAAGGGATTAGGAGAAGCTGCACAGAGACTTTTAGTACCAGGGCATTTAGTCAAGGTTTTAAATTTCGGTTGAAAAGATGCAGCCTTAAATTTTTGATGCACGGGAAGTTTTTGGTTGTTGTGAAGTTTGAAGCTTTGCACGAACAATAGAGTGTGATGCATGTTTAAAATGTTAATTATTATGTAGAGTTTTACTTAAGCCGGAAATATGAAATTGTCCGAGAGTGGAATGGAATATAGGCAGGAAATATTTATGTTGTGGTATTGAATAAGCATTTTAAGATTGAATATATCTGTTTATCATAAACATTGACATCATATTCAAGTAGAAGAAGAGAGATTATAATAGCTTCTATAATTAATCTTTTGTGTCCTTTTGGTTACATTGTACAGTCTTTAAAAAACATTAAAAACAGACAGTTTGGAGAACAAAGTTTTTATTTTAAACCGATATATTCTAGGAGCTGGTCGTATACAAAACCCTGGATCTGTATGGTGTATTGTGCAATATTTTTAATATATCTCTTCCATGTAGGCAAAAGAATACGGGGGTTGTGTTGCAGCAAAAGTTCCACAGGTTGAACGGGATATGTGCTTGAAAGAATTTCTCGCATTAAAGAGTTGCATGCAAAACGCGGTACCATTTTCATTATTAATAGTACATATGTCATATTGTATGGAAGCTCTATACTTGTAATCTTCTAGACAAATTGTTTTTGAGTGTGCTTTTTTTGCCTCTGAATAGCTGCGAAAAAAGCCTTGAGCCAGCAAGTGTGACCTTCTGTGCTTGGAGATAGTAGTTGGATGCATTCTGAAAAAGGTGCTTCATGCTTCTAGAAAATTTTCATTAACTTTCATACTGTTCCACTAACTTGATCCTTTAGAGTATCTAGTTCGTCTCTTTCTTCCTGTACCTTATACAATTTTTTGTTTTTGTTTTTTCAGTGCTGAGCCTGGTTGAGGATTATCCGTAGCAGTACTTGCTAATCCCACAATAACTATTCAAAAGCCTGAAAATCAATTAAACAAGATGTCTGGAAAAGCATCAAGTTCACAGTCTAGTATTGGTTTGAGCGGGTCTGGTGCTCTATCACATGTTTATATTCCGTATCTGCCCCTAAGAAGCAGCGTAGCTGGATCAAGGGGTTTATTTTATGATGATGGCAATAAGTTGCTGCTTTCCCCAACATCAGATCAGGTAATATGATATTTGTATTTGAATGGTTCCAATTCTTTAAATCTTTAATTCCAATTTGATCCAGATGGTGTGTTTCTTTTCCTATTTTTTTCTTGGAGATAGGTCTTCTGTTGGAAGACTGTTCCTTTTGATCCTGTGGTTACTCCTACTTCTGATTCAATAACTGAAGGGCCCATCTTATCTATTCGGTATTCCTTAGATGCAAAGTTTATAGCAATCCAAAGATCTGATCATGAGATACAGTTTTGCGATAGAGGAAGTGGGGAAACTTTTAGTCAGAGGTGCAAGTCAGAGTCTGAGAGCATACTGGGATTTTTTTGGACAGATTGCCCATTGTGTGATATTGTATTTGTAAAGACCAGGTAAGGATACGTTTCCTCACATTTTATATGAATATTACTGATACAATTTATTACTTGAATTGTGGATTATTCATATAATCATTATCTATGTAGTTTTTGGTTGGACATATGGTTCTTTGGGAAGCAAAAAATATTAATGCAAAAGGGCTGGACATATGTTTCTCTGCTGTCATACTCTATAAAGCACATACATTCCAAAAATTAAGATATGGACTACTGGATATGGATGCGCCCTGCTACGGCTGCATGCATATCCAAATGTGTATTGGTTAAGTTTGGATACGGAAAGGATATTTGACAAATGTGCATGGTATTTTGTCCGGATTCTGTGTTAAGTAGGACCAACACAGGGTAATGTATTTTGATATTTTGGAGGTGAGGGACTGTTGTGCTGCAAGTAGAGAGAGCAGGTTATTGTTATGCCCAATCTTTCCTCCACTTGTCTCACATGGTAAAGGGTGTCTGGCCATCAAGAAGAAGTTAAACTGCTACATTTCAAGTAGCATTATTAATCAAGTAATAGTATAGTTGCCATAAAAGATTATAATTGGGTCATTGCTGGAGGGTTTTTTTAATTATTTTTTTTTAAATTACTATATTTAATGAGTGCTTTCTTGGTTATTTGGATAGAATTGCATTTTCCCACTCAAAACATGCCATGCTTTTTGCGTATAATGTGGCCATTCAGTTACATGGTCAAGAAACTTTGTCTTTGTTGTGGTTCCATGCAAAGGATTTCTAGGTGGAGGGTCTGGTGTCGTACCAAATCTTGAGTTTAGAGCAGATAGAGCATGTTTTGTGAAATGTTTCTAGGGAATCATCTTTACAATAACAATTTTTTTCTTATTGTTCTCTCAACCTCATTTGTTATACCCCAAGGTTTTGCCTTTCATTCGTTTTGCTAACATGGATTTCAATCTCAGTGGACTGGACTTGTTTGCTTGCAATTCTGAGTCAAAATCACTCCAATTGGTTGAGACGAGGAAATTGAATGTGAGTTGGTATGTTTACACACATGAAAGCCGCATGGTTCTTCTTGCTTCAGGAATGCAGTGTAAAACCTTCAATGGTTTTCAGGTATGTGTAAATCTGATTATGTTTTCGTTTAAATCTTTAAGTTTGCTGTCTTAGCATTAAGAAAAATGGATCAGGAAATTACTTCCATGAACAATTGTTGCTGTAACACGTGGCAGTATTTTTTAATTTCATTTCGTTGTTAAATCTTTAGTGGGAAAAAGCTTTGTTGTTGTTGTTGTTGTTGTATTTCGTTGTTAAAGAGATGTAAAAGAGTTACTCATAAGATAGTTTTCTCTGTCTTGTAGTCCCATTGTAATTATCTTTATTAGCATAGTTATTCATTTATATGCATGTATTTCTCTAATTTTTAGTCTTGACACATGTGCTACTTCTTCTGGGTAGCTCTCGTCTGCAGGCATTATTCGTCTGCCAAAGTTTGAGATGGCAATGGCTAAATCCGAAGCTAACAATAAACCTGTCCTTGCTGCTGAAGATGTTTTTATAGTCACTGTGTAGGTTCCTGTCCTTTTTTTTTGCCCGTTTTTATTGGCCAACCAAAATCAAGGCTTATATACTGTCTTTCTTTGTTCAGCTATGGCAGAATATACTGCCTGCAAGTTGATAGGATTGCAATGCTCCTCCATTCTTACAGGTTTTACCGTGATGTGGTTGTACAACAGGTAAGTTTTGTGTTCAAACTCTGTTAAAATGTTTTGATCCACTTTAATTTGAAACGTCAATCAATTGGCCCTAGTGATGAGGTTGGGTGGGAAAATGGGTTGGGATTTAGCTAGATGAAGGCTTTGATTCCCTTTATGAGAGCATCTCCAATGGGAAGATGCAAAATTGAGATGCAAAAAACCATATTTACATTCCATTTTACATTTCCAGGAGATGTAAATGGGAGTTCTACTTGAATGGGAGAGATGTAAATATGAGCCCCATTTAATTCTCTCTTTGATTGGCGGGACCCACCACTAAACCAAAAGATGACAAAAGATTAAACTTAGGATACATCTCTCCATTGGAGAGTTTTCTGGCAAACCAAAAATGTAAAATACACATTTCAACATATTTTTCATCTCCCATTGGAGTGCTCTGATAACCAAAAAAATGTCAACCAATTGGTTGCAGGCTATGTAACATGAGAATGTTATGCGAGGGCATTATTTATATATTCCACTAATGCATCTGAGATACTCTAGTGACATATCTAAATTTGTTGGTGTTTCCAAGGATAATAGCACGACTAAATTACATTTAAATGTATAGACAAATTACTGGAGAGAAAAGTGCCAATCCTTAGAAATCCTGCTTTAGATTGTTTCGGATGGTTATCTTTATTTTTAGGCTACTTGTGTAATTGGGGCTGGCTTCCTTGTTAGTATCACTTTTTGGTTTTACTTCTCAATTTTCAGCATAAATAAATAAAAAGGCCCTGCATATCTTATATTTATGGATATGAAAATGTGGATCTTATTGGTGGGAGATATATGTGAGAGTTTCGGTGCATTAATGAGTAAATAATGGCTTCATGTGAATTTGAGTGCATTTATGGGTAAACCTTGGCTTCATGTGGTCACTATTTACATCTACTCATTCTACACAAATGATGTTTGCCTAAATTTTTCAGGGTTCTTTGCCAATTTATTCAAGCAAGGTTGCTGTGAGTGTGGTTGATAATGTACTGCTTGTGCATCAAGTTGATGCGAAGGTTGTTATACTGTATGACATATTTGCAGATTCCCAAGCACCCATATCCGCCCCACTTCCCCTATTATTCAGGGGTTTCCCCAGGTCTAATTCTTCTTCCCAGAGATCCAATAGGGACGATAACGAAAGTTCAGAAGTTAATGTTTTAAGTGATCATGAAGCAATTGTCTATGGAGATAATTGGACTTTTCTTGTTCCTGACCTCATCTGTGATGTTGCTAATCAACTTTTGTGGAAGATTCATTTAGATTTGGAGGTAAGTTTCCATTAATTTCCTTTTGTTTAATCTAGTAATGAGATTTCTTTTCTTCCATTGAATAAAAATAGTAAAAGGGTTCTTTTCTTGCATTAACCTCTCTTTCTCCCTGTTTCTAGGCAATTTCTGCCAGTAGCTCAGAAGTACCATCAGTACTTGAATTCTTGCAACGGCGGAAGTTAGAAGCGAATAAGGTAGAATTTGGTTTCGGTATGCTCATCAGTTGCTAGATTTTTGTCTCTTCTAAGGTCAGCTGCTTACAGCATGCAATTATATGATATTTTTAGTGTGCATTTTGGTTTGCTTATTATTTCAAAACCATTTTACCATCCAAGATGGTGTTTCATTACCTTTTTTCCAGTCGAACTGCTTAATTACTGTTGGTGATAACTTTGTTCCATTTCCTTTTCAGGCTAAACAACTGTGCTTATCAATAGCACGCACTGTTATTCTAGAACGGAGACCTGTGTCTACAGTTTCCTGGGCATTAGATGTTTTAGTTTCCTCGTACTCCCACTCTGTTAAGACAGGCACTTATCTTAAGGGAATAAATTCTGCAAAAACTTCTGGTGAGCCACAGACGAGTGTCCCTGGATCTAGTGCTGATGTATCTTCTAGAAGAGTAGACACAGTTGGGAAATCCGTTAAATATGAATCTGCTGCTGGATTGGACAGTGAATCGCCTAATAGATTTTTAACCTATTCAAATTCCGACTCTGAAGATAATGCAAGCTTTGAAGCACCAAATGCCACTTCAAATAACTCTCAGTTGTTCGATGGTAAAGTGGACATGGGGAAGTTAACCGGTGCTGAAACTTCTAGCGGTGAGGTTCGGTCTTCATCGTTGCAATATCAGGTTCTTAGATCGGGCAACAGCTCATTGGATGCTAATGGTTCAGAGCAGCAAGAGTCCCAACCGACCTCTCCAGCAATTTCACCTGATGAAATGTACAGTTTTGTGTTTGCACCTGTTGAAGAAGAGATTATTGGAGAACCTTCGTACTTGGTTGCCATCATTGTTGAGTTTCTTCGCAGGTATGACATATATTTATGAATCTTTCAGTGAGGGCCTTGAATGCAGTCATGATGGGCTTAGGTACAGAGTTTTAGCCTTACATTTATTCTCTGCACTGCACAGTTTTAGAAAGGCTCTTCATGAATTGTATTTGCAATACACAGCTAATATGCGTATTTCATATTTGAGGAGTAAAGCACCTGGGGTTTGACTAGTTGGTTGATTGTTTTTACTAAAACAGGTGGATGTTGCACAACTGTAAATTGCCTACAAAGGCGCATATCCTATGAATAATTATTTTTACTAAAACAGACCGATTTTTCTATTCGGCTTGAAGTAAACTTATTATTTTCGCCATTACTACTCCTTTGGCAGGCTTGATTATTGGATATTGAAACCGTAGTTGCCCCCCTTTTGTAATTCTTTTTTCTCCTCCTCTCTAGTAGAAAACATTGATGATTCTGAACCTGGTGATATCAAGTTATCATTTGCTCGATCAGTTCAGCCTGTGGGGCTAGCCTACCTAGACCCGAACCTACTTTTAAGATGTCTCCAGAATATTAAGTTTCCTGTGATGGGTGTGAAGTTAAATACTTTATTTTGAATGTACAAGGCAATGATCACAGTTCGTTACTCTATTTATTTGCTATTTTTGCAGTGCTAATCTGGAAAAGGTTGAAGTCCATCCTAATCTCTATGTCCTGACCGTACAATTGCTGTCACACAGTGAGCGATATGCAGAACTTGGGCAGTTTGTCATAAACAAGGTATATGAACAGCCTATTAGAAATGTATGCTTGCGACAGTATGCTGCTTATGTTTGATCTGATATTCATGGTGAAAACTGTTTCTCAACAGATTCTTGAACCTTCTAAAGAAGTAGCAATGCAACTCCTAGAGTCTGGCCGTCAGAACTCTCGAACAAGGAAGTTGGGTTTAGATATGCTGAGGCAGCTTTCTTTACATCATGACTATGTACTGTTACTAGTGCAAGATGGATATTACCTTGAAGCATTACGCTATGCACGGAAGTACAAGGTAATTCCTACCTTGGAATCTGAGGAAAGAAAGGATTTATGTGTATATTCTTAATCAGATAGCCAATACATTTTCCTGTTGGTTTTGCATCTGTTTAATTTTTGCTTTGTTTTAACGTCAATCGCCACTCCTTAGTGCTTAGCCTCTTGCTGGTGAGACTGCTGAACCTATTATGTTGTGTTTAGTGATTAGCGTTGCAAATTTCCTTTGTTTAGACCCGAAGATGTTTTCTTGAACTGTCATTGCTGTATCCTTTTCCATTCTTTATTGAATTTCCTTTTTTTTTTCTTTTTCTTTTTCAATTATTGAATTCTTTGGTATAATTCTTTATGTGCCATATTTTCCCGGCTGTATATGGTAATTTTTTATTTTATTTTATGAAAGCACTTTTCCTAACTTTATTGTGTTAAAATAAAAGGTAACAATTCTCTCATGCACTTTGAGAATGATTAACACTGTAATTTGAAATTTTCAGGTCAGTACCATCCGACCTTCGCTGTTTCTTGAGTCAGCATTTACCTACAACGATTCGCAACATTTAGCTGCAGTCCTCAGATTCTTTTCGGATTTCATTCCTGGATTCAGAGACACATCAGATCACGACACATATTTCCGCATTCTCAACGAGAGGAACTCATCCATTGCTGCTTGAAGTTTTTCATAGTATGGCTAGGACAACTGAATGGTGCAGTAATTAGTAAGTGCGTTACAAGTTTTCAGAACTCCTTGAAAGTACTACGTAATTATTTTCAGTTATCCGTTTACAAAAATGAAAAATATAATGTAATATCTTTCTTCTAGTTTCATAATTCATTCCAGAAAAGAAAAATGTATCGTTCCGGTAATCTACTGAATGGTTACATTTTTGAATGAGTATGTGAAATACTATCTGGTTGAGTATATTGACCTTCCAAGCACCTATCGGTTCAGTTTGTGCTCAAAGGGCACGCCATTTGTATTATATATGCCTAGGCATTAGACTATTTCCTAGATAAACCTGCCTTGAGGAGAAAAGCTTACATGGGACAAATTCACTGTTATCCTAACGTCTCGGTTGTATTGTACAATGCCACATGTGAGTTTCTCTTCACATGACATTGCATTGCTAGAGCAAGAACGTCAGCGTGGCCGTAAATTCGTTTCATATAAGATGTTATCTAAGTTGTTTTTTGCAAGGGAATACTTAACTTATGCGGAACCCACAAATTTCCCTCCCTAAGCTTGATTTCAACCTAAGAGCATTACCATCATAGCTTCTGGAATACACTTACGTGAACATTTTTCTCCATGGAATCATGCACTGGTTAAAACTTCTAATCAAAAGTTGCCTAATCAAGTACAATAATAACCACCTACGAACCCATAACCCTAAATAGCTCCCTCATTTGATAGAATTATTTCTCAGCTAGATAGAGAAAGGCCAGATGGGAATATGCAAATTGAAATGCCAACATTTATTCCTTCCCCTTTGGAGTAAACAAGCTAAAAACAGTACTCAAACACTAGCGCTAATATAGGTAAACCATATATTTCTATAACTAGTTATAACTGTTTTCTTTGATTTGATTCAAATGTTTCATATTTTGTTTGTGTTATGTATATTTGGGTAGCAAAACATTTTGCCTCAGCAGACTGTACCCGTCAAGGGCCACACAACCCCAACAGTGTTTAACGATTGGAAGTTAAAGTCAAGCAGGTTTATGTGTGGAGGAAGGAGGAAGTTGAGCAAAAGAAGATAAAGACACAAGACATGTAATAGGAGAGTACATGTTTATTAGGACCACCTAAGAGAGAGAGAGAGAGAGAGAGAGAGAGAGGGGACTTGGTTATGATCAATTAAGCCAAGTACTATGGCCTACTAAAAATGTATGGACTTAAACTTTTCTCTCATCTACTTTTTTGGTATTCTCAAATAAGCACACGAGTCCTTGAACACTTGCAAACACCAAGGAAAAAAAAGTCAAGTTGCCCATGTTAGATTCCAAGAGAATGAGAGAGTTTCGACAAAGCTTGAAACAATAATGTAGAGGGGAGTGAATTGGAGCAGTGTTTCTTGAATTATTACCCAATTTACTTTAGTCCCAAAATTTGGTTTCTCTATTTTTTAGTCCTTAAACTTCTTCAATGTCTTATTTTTGTCGGTGCTGTTACTTGTGTATAGTATAACTATATGTATGTTTTAACCACACATATGTGTTGCACCCGATTAATTTTTTTAACCTTATAAAGGAAACGACATATTTCATGTATAAAAGGGAAAAATATTTCAATCAGATTAAGAATATGACCCCAAGAAGAGGATACTTGAAAACAAAAATATAAAACTACAAAACAATAATCACAAATGTTGCGAGACTTAAAAAAGAGGAAGATCCATAAGACCCAGTACATTCAATGCTGTAAAATCATTTGAGAGATAAAACCTCTCACAATAATTAATTGTGGGATAAAAAAAGAGTCATGCTTCTATCTGGACATAGTGCTTTCCCTATCCCACTTTTAAGAGGCCAAAATATGTGTTCTTTTAGAAGAACGAAGAGGAAATTTAAGTTTATAAGTTTATCTACTGTTAGATATAGCAGGGATAATTTAAGTTGCGGGTTCTTGTTTGTTTAGTTATAGAAAGAATAATTTTAGTTCATAAGTTTATCACCACTAGATTAATGAGGACCTTAAGAAAGCAGCATTGTTACAAAGTTTTGCTCACAGTGAATGTTTGTCCCCGAATAATTTTTGAATCAATGACTGTTGCCGTGAGTAATCTTTAGAATTAGGACCGTAAATATTGTGTAAATGTTAGAGTCCTTTATTAGGAAGGATATCTCTTGTGTCCTTTTTTTGTTTTCCTTTGAGAACAAGGATAGTATGTACTTATATACCAAATTATGCAATACATGAAAATTAAGCCATAAATTTCTATTTGGCATCAGAGCCTAAACGTAACCCTAAAAAAGTTCTATTGTGCTACTGCTATTGCATGTTCAAGACTGCAGACTCATGTTCTTGTTGAGTTCGTTGCAGCAAACCGAAAGCTGCAGGAGTATTGCCTGCCGTGCTCTGCGGGTGCAACTGTGTGTGATCCATGACAGGTGTTAAGGAAGGATCAGGGCTAAAATTGGAGGGTGGGTCGCATGGCTCGGCCAACAATTCAATTTTGAGTCCGATTGTAATTTAGAGTGATGCTTCAAACATACCAAATACCGTAAAACTCAATGGATCAAATTATCCTCTTTGGTCCAAAGTATTAGAGATGCATATCGCTGGGCGTGGTAAGAAAGGGTTTGTGACAGGGAGTATTAAAGAGCCCAAGGAAGATAGTGTCAAGTATGAAACTTGGGAGATTGGGAATGCAATTGTAAAAGGGTGGTTCATTAATTCCACGGATCCTACCATCATGGGGTTTTTCATCCATCTTCGTACCACTAAAGAAGTATGGGAAGAAGTTGCTCAAACGTATTATGATGGGACTGATATCTCTCAGATTTATGAGTTGAAGGTAAAGTCATTCCGACTTCGACAAAAGGGGCGGCCTTTTGGTGTATACTATGTCGATCTCAAAGCGGTCTGCCAAGAATTGGATCAAAGAAGACCAATCAAGATGGAATGTGTTATTGACTTGAAGACACTTCGAGAAGAAATCCAACTGGACCTTGTGTATGCTTTTCTAACAGTACTTGATGATATATTTGATAAAGTGCGTAGTGATATTTTGAGAACTCAACCTTTACCATCCGTCAAGGAAGTGTTTTTTGTTGTTAGGCAGGAAGCACAAGGCTATGCTACTATGATGGGAGGCAGTGCCATCGGGATCAAGGAGGAACACCACCCGTGGCTTTGGTGTCACGGCCACCATCGTCTGGCCGGTCCTATAGCTCATCGTCATCAACAAATTCTCGCCTATTTACTTGAGAAAATAAAGATGATTTGAAGTGTACTTTATGTGGGCAAACCCGTCATGCGGAAGATGCATGTTTTAAAAAACATGGTGTACCTGAATGGTTCCCAGAATTGAAGAAAAAATTACATGCAAATGAGCATGCTGGTAATGGAGCCAGTGGGAGTCGTGCATCTGTAGCTGCTGCAACACCTGGTAACAAGGAGGTCGTGCATACTCAAGGGGATCCGAGTCAAACTTTGTTGACTAGGTCCAATCCTAGTGAATCTTCGTCCAATATAGGTACTGTTGGATGTGTTCTTTTAGCCTCCGTGACTGAGCACCATACAGGTTGGATTCCGGACTCTGGTGCAACTGATCATATTACATTCGATAAAAAGTTATTTTCATGTATGGCAACAACTTATCAAAAGTGTGTAGCAACGACGAATGACACCACTACCATGGTGACTGGGGTTGGCACGGTGAACCTCACGCGGTCTCTCTCTCTTCACCACTGCTTGCTTGTTCTGTCATTGTTTCATCATTTATTATCTATTCCCTAAGTTACTGAGCAATTGGATTGTGTTGTACTTATGTATCGGTTTTTTTGTTTACTTTGGGTTATTTAGACCAAGGAAATAACTGGGCGTGGCACTAAGAGAGATGTGTTGTATTATGTGGATGACGTCGTTCCTAGCAGAGCTAATGCAATTTGAGCATCCCGTATAAGTAATCTACAAGAAGTTTGGTTGTTGCATTGTCCGTTAGGATATGCTTCTTTTAGTTATTTAAGGCATATGTTGCCTAGTTTGTTTCATGAAATAAAAGAATCAGACTTACATTGTGAAGTATGTATTCTTGCTAAGAGCCATCATGCTTCGTTTTCTCCTAGTATGAATAAAAGATTGCTTCCGTTTGAGCTTGTGCATTCAAATGTTTGGGGGCTTTCGCCAGTTAATACCGTTTCAGGGGTTAAGTGGTTTGTTGCATTTGTTGATGATTGCACTCGTATGACATGAGTATATGTGTTGAAACATAAAAGTGATGTTAGTATGATTATTCGGTCTTTTTCTCATATGGTGGCTATACAATATTCCTCCGTTATTAAGGTTCCCCATTCTGATAACAGGGGTGAATATGTTAACTCTGAGCTATCTTCATTTTTCTGTGATCAAGGAATCCTCCATGAGACAACTTGTCCTCATACCCCATAACAAAATGGGGTTGCTGAGAGAAAAAATCGTCATATTTTGGAAATCGCTCTTCCATTGCTTATTGGTGCGTTCGTACCTAAGAGTTTTTGGCCAGACCCTGTTACTTATGCAGTGTATGTAATTAATCGCATGCCATCATGGGTTGTAGAATTTCGTACTCCACTCCAAGTATTGACGGAACATGTTCCTGTTTCTCTACCAACACTCTTACTCCTTGGGTGTTTGTATGTGTTTCTTATGTTCATATCCACAAGATTAATCGTATTAAATTGGATCCCTGTGCTCTTCGGTGTGTCTTTGTTGGATTTGCATCCCAACAGAAAGGTTATAAGTGCTACCACCCTGAAACTTGCCGCATGTATGTAACTATGAATGTGACCTTTTCTGAATCAGAATATTTTTATACTCCAGCATCGTCATCTTCCGATCACAAGGGGGAAAATGCTAGTATTTGTGATCTTGATGGTGTTTTTGGGTGGTTAGATGTGCAAGACGTAATTACTTCAGGGGGAGTGCATCGTGATACTAACAATGCCCTGCCGATTAATGTAGGAGAACCTCGGTCTGTAGGGGTTCAACCATTGATTGCCAAAGAAAGGTGTGCCGAGAGTCTCTATGCTGGTGTTCAGCCAACTACTGCCGAAGCTGTGCTAGCTTCACTGCAGGCTTTTGCCGAAGTTAGCAATCCCGAGATATGTGCCGAAGATGCTTCCTCCTCTCTAGCTCGATAGTGTCGTTGTCCAATATGTTTTCTTTAAATATCCCTAAGGTAAGTATTATTGGTGCTCATGTAACTAATGATTTTATAAGTACATATAAGTTGCCACCAGGGCAAAATCGTGGTGTACCCTGATAGGTACATATAAGTTGCCACCAAGGTAAAATTATGGCATACCCCTTGATAGGATTTCTTCGGAAGCAAAAGTGAAGTATCCAATAGCCAATTATGTGTCATGTAAAATCTTTCTATCGAACGTCAAGCTTGGGTGAACAATGTGGAGTCAATTCAAGTACCAACTTGAGTGGAGGATGCTTTAAAAAATTAAAAATGGGCTGAAGTAATGGATGAAGAGATGATAGCACTACAGAAAAATAATACATGGGAAGTAGTGGAGCTACCGAAAGGGAAAAAACCAGTTGGGTGCTGATGGGTTTTTACAGTTAAATACAAAGCTGACAGATTACTCGACAGTTACAAAGCAAGGTTGGTAGCAAAAGGATATACTCAAACGTATGATGTTGATTATCAGGAAACTTTTTCTCCAGTAGCTAAGATGAATCCGGTGTAAGTTCTCATCTCATTAGCTGCAAATTTGGATTGGCCATTGAAACATTTTGATGTAAAAAATACGTTTCTTCATGGACATTTGGAGGAGGAAGTGTATAGGGATTTTCCTCCAGGATATAATACTGGAGGAAAAATGGGCGTGTGCTGATTACGGAAGTCACTTTATGGGTTTAAGCAATCACCTCGTGCATGGTTTGGGAGATTCACTCAGGCCATGAGGAAGAATGGATATTATCAAAGTTATTCTCATCATACTTTATTTGTGAAACGAAGAAACGGTTAAGTAACAACCTTAATTATTTATGTGGATGATATGATAATAACTAGTGATGATTTAGATGAGATTATCAAATTGGAAAAAAAACCTTGCTGTCGAGTTTGAGATGAAGAGTTTGGGCGATTTAAAGTATTTTCTTGGAGTCGAGGTTACTCGTTCATCCAAAGGTATTTTCTTGTCTCAACAGAAATATGTTCTCGATTTGTTAAAGGAAAAATGTATGCTTGGGTGTAAACCTGTGGATACTCTTATTATGGAGAAACATCACTTGGAAATTTATTCAGATCAGGAACCAATAGATAAAGGCATATATCAGAGATTGGTTGCAAGACTAATTTATTTAGCTCATACCTGTCCGAATATAGTCTATGTAGTGAGTGTGGTGAGTCAATTTATGCACTCACCAAGGGTGGATCATATGGCTCCTGTTATGTGGATTTTAGCTTATTTGAAGTCAGCCCTGGGGAAATGAATTTTGTATAAAAATTTCGATCATTTAAAATTTGAGGAGTTTATGGATGCTGATTGGGCAGGTGATGTGACGGATATGTGTTCTACTTCTGGATACTTTACATTCGTTGGTGGAAATTTAGTTACTTGGAGGAGCAAGAAACAAAAGGTGGTGTCTAGGTCTTCTGCGGGGGTCGAATTCAGAGGTATGGCGCATGGAGTGTGTGAAGTTCTTTGGTTACGTAAGTTACTTTGGGGTCTTGGTTACAAATTGAAGGAGGCTACAAATTTGTATTGTGACAATAAGTCGGCATAAGAGATTGCAGAGAACTCGGTATAGCGTGACAGAACGAAGAATATGGAGGTTGATCAACACTTCATTAAGGAAAGCTTGAGAAGAATATTGTGTCAATACTGTTTGTGAACTTGCAAGAACAATTTGCGGATATTCTTACTCATGCTGTGTGCAGTAAGTTTTTTAGCGACTCACTTGCCAAGTTGGGCATGTGTGACATCTATGCTTCAACTTGAGGGGGAGTGTTGCGGTGAGTAATCTTTAGAAATAGGAATGTAAATATTGTGTAAATATTAGAGTCCTTTATTAGGAAGGATATCTCTTGTGTCCTTTTTTTTGTTTTCTTTTGAGAACAAGGATTGTATGTACTTATATACCAAATTATGCAATACATGAAAATTAAGCTGTAAATTTCTATTATGACTTCACTTTTATATAATTAAAAATGATGTTAAAATGAAATTAAAGTGGGAAAGATGGTTGAAGATTGGTCTCTTATGTCAACATCTTAATTTAAAGATATGAACCAATTTTCCGGTGATTGAAATAAATGTAGGGAACATTATTCATGTCATCATTGTTAACTTACAACTACCAGATTCAGATTTTATGGTTGTGGAAAGTTAATGTCAAACTCAACTTAAACAACATATAGAAATTTGAAAATATATAACCTAGCAAGCTCCTATAGTTCTTTTTTCTTTTTTGTTGGATCATCTCTAATTATGTATGAATTTATAAGTTGTGTATTTTTCAGACAAGCAAACCCAAATAGTTATGAATTGTACGTATAATTAGGAGACATAAGTTTTAGCAAATGAAAATGATTGTAACCTTTGTACTTCACTCGGTTGGACTATTTGCATCCAGTTCTTTTAGTATGGTTTAATGTGGTCACTACATTTAAGTGTCATAATCGATTAATCAGTTGATTTCAGTTTAATTGATTGTGTTATATACATTTAGTTTTTATAGCTTTTAATTTTAATTTGTTGTGTTTGATTTATGGGAAAGTATAGATAATGTTAATCTTCATGAATCGAAGAACATAAACTCTGTAATCTTTGTATTGAAAGCAAGAACTAGAGAGAGAAAGTTGAGAGAAGGAAGAGAGGGAAAAAAGATTTTTTTTCTTCTGAATATATGATTTCTTAGCTTGTAAGTAATACCACAATCTGCCTTATATAGGCAGTTACCAAGCTATTAGTTTAACTAACTAAAACACTAAGATTGTGACAAGTGTCACAATCATAGACCATTGAACACATACTCTAACATCTCAAGCTCATGCTTTCAGCAACCAAGCATGAGATTGATACAATGTGTTTCAAATAAAGGACCACTTAAGCCTTTGGTCAATATATCAGCAAATTGTTCTTTTGAGGAAACAAACTGCACTGACAACTGTTTCTTAGCTACCATTTCTCGAAGAAAATGCACATCGATCTCAATATGCTTAGTCTTCTAATGTTGAACTGGATTAAATGACAGTGCAATGGTAGACAAGTTATCACATAACAGAACTGAAGTTGCAGGCATGAGAATGTGCAGAAATGCAAGAAGTTGCTGAATCAAACCCAATTCAGCAGAAGTTGTAAAGAGAGCTCTATATTCATCTTCAGTAGAGGATCTAGACATAGTTTGTTGTTTCTTTAATGACCAGGAGATCAGATTGTTACCTAAAAACACAACTAACCCAGTAGTGGACCTCCTGTCATTGGGATCCCCTACTCAATCATCATCACTAAAGACCTTGAGCTGTAAATCTCCTCTAGTATATATGACACCAACATTCAAAATTCCTTCAAAATACTTGAGAATCCGTTTTATAGTAGTATAATGAGCCACCATAAGATTCTGCATAAATTGGCATACCTGATGCACTGAAAATGCAATGGCAGGCCTAATAAAAATGAGATACTGTAAGGCTCATACAAAACTCCGATATGCACCAGGATTTGCATAAAGATCTCCATCATCTTTAAGAAGTCTATTATAGGGAAGGCATGGTGTATCATAGGCTTTGGCTTCAAGCATTTTAGTTTTCACCAATAAATCTTGAATATACTTTGGCTGAGACAAAAACAAGCCACTTGCAGTCTCGGTAATCTGAATTCCAAAGAAAAAAGTTGTAGTGGACCCAAATCTTTGATATCAAATTCAGAAGTAAGAGCATTGCTAACTTGTTGAATGGAACTTGTAGCATTCCCAGTGATGATTATATCATCCACATATAGCAGAAGAATCACAATCTCATTATCAACATATTTGACAAACAAAGAGGAATCTGAATATGTACTGACAAATCCCAACTCAGGCAAAAGCTTAGTGAATCTATCATTCCAGGCTCTGGGAGCTTGCTTCAAGCCATAGAGTGATTTGTGAAGTTTGCACACTAGATTGGGATGAATAGGATCCTAAAACCCAGGTGGTTGAGCCATGTATACTTCTTCTTCCAAAATACCATGCAAGAAGGCAATTTCAATAATATGCCTATGTTTGCTTTCAGCTAACCCATTTTGTTTAAGTGTGTATGGACAAGACTTATGATGTACAATGCCTTTGTCCATTAGAAAAGATTGAAGCCTATGACTAATGTATTCACCACCTCCATCACTCTGCAAAACCTTAATTGTAGTATATAATTGATTAAGTATGAAGGAGTAGAATGTAATAAAGTATAGTACAAATCAAATTTATTGACGAACGGAAAAATCCAACAATGCCTGCTATATTCATCAATGAAGATTACATAATATTTGTAACCATCAACAGATACAAAAGGTGTAGAACCCCACAAGTCACCATGTACAATTTCAAAAGGCTTAACAGACTTATTGACATGGGTTAGAAATGGCAGTTTGCTAAATTTTCCTTCAAGGCAATGATGACATAACACATATGATTGAGAGTTGGTACTAGACACATTAATTTTATTTAACATAAGGGAAACAACATTGTTGGTTGGATGACCTAACCTATGATGCCAAATTTGAGATTGAACAAGCTGTCCAAGAAAAGCTTTTGCAATTGATTGACTTTGTGAAGTTCCAGGCTTGGCATAGGCAAGGGAATGAATATGGTGTAGTCCATTACTGCACAATTTTTTTTTGTAGAGAATCCTCCTTGTGGCCTTGTCCTGAATCCAAAAACAAAATGCATCAAAGATAAAACATTATTAATTATCAAGGCAAATCCTATGTATTGACAATAAATTTTGTGTTAACTTGGGAACATATAACATAGAATTAATTTGATTGGATGTGGTGGAGTATGAATGATGAAATTTCCAATATGAAAGACTCGTAGACCTTCACCATTAGTAGTTTGTATAGTCTCATTCGTAGGATAAGGTGATGCCAAAGATAAATTGCTCATGTAAGCAGTCATGTGATTGGTTGCTCCAGAATCAGTTAACCAAACTTGTGGAGGTGCTAATGCAGTTACAGATTGAGGTGTAGGATTAAACACAATGTGCATAACATGCATGGGAGATTGCTGTGGTAACCCTTGATATGAAAACTTAGACTGAGAAGGCTGCATGTGAAAATTTGGAGGTGCAGAGAGAGACCCATATACTTGATGAGAAACCTGAGAATGTGATGAACTAGCAAAACCAATGTAGTTAGGCCCCTTGTCATTGTAGAAACATAACTAAGTCTCATGATTAGTTTTACCACAAGTTTTACAATTTTGCCTATCTAGAGGTTTTGCACCACAAAATGGAGCAATGTGACCTTCACTGTTACATAACTGGCAAGTAGGAATCAAAGGTGTAGATGACTAACCAACTTGAGTCATAGGAGGATGACCAAGTATTCCAAGTGCAGGAGTAGGAAAAACATGTGCCTGATTCGAGTACACAGGTCTGGGATTGTAATATCCTGGTCTCTGATACTTGCCTTTACCCTTATTTTTATTCCCATGATAAGGTTTGTAACCTCCAGAAGAAAATTGTGATTGATCATGAGTGTTACCATAAAATTATGGTGAGTGTGGTGAACTTTTAGAATTCAAACTAGCAACCATGGCAGTCATGAAAGATGTATTAGAAAAATTCTCAGCAATAGCTTATTCAATGAGTAATTGTGCCCGAAAATCTTTCAAAGAAATCAAACTCTCATAACCTTTTATGACACATCTGAAAGTGTTGTATTCAGTAGGCAAGCCATTAAGTGCTAGTATGACAATATCGTCATCTTGAACGAACATTCCAACAATAAACAAAAAGTCCCTAGCTTCTTTAATTCTGTGCAGATATAGAGAAATGGAATCTGACCCCTTTTTAATTGTTTGGAAGTTAGATTTCATCTAAAAGATACTGGTTTTAGAGACAGCGGAAAATTGCTCCTTTAAACGAGTCCAAAGATCTCTCGAGCTTTGACTACCAATAGCACATGACATAGCTATAGGAGATAGAGTCGCAGTAATCAATTGCATTATAACTCTATCATGCATTCTCCAAACCACAAATTCATCATTCTCAGCAGAAGTAGAAGATTTAGAAGGATTGATACCAGATTCACCAGTTTGGGAGATATGTTGAGATGTACAAGGGTTCAAACCATCCATAAACCCTATGATGTCATTGCTTTCCAGCAAGAGTTGCATCTGAAAGTGCCAATTAAGGTAGTTGGAGTCATCAAGTTTGACATTGATGGAGGTCGAGACCAAAGAAATAAAAGCCGTAACTAGGGATTGAAGCAGCTGAAGCTGAGATGCAGTCACCATTGTTCAATCAAGATTATAGATGCTTGAAACAGAAGTCTAATTTCAGTAAGAGATTGTCACAAACACTAAACGTGTGAGAATCACACACAAAATTTGACAAAGAACTGATCAAAGTGAATGATCGACAACCAAACCCTAGAAAAAACTTAGAAAAATGTAGAAATCTGAGTCCAATAAGAGAATCCGAAGACGAAGAAGTCGAATTAGACAGAAGTGAAAGAAAAAAGGATCGAAGTTCATGAATCAGCAAGAAAGGCAAGTGATACCGTGTTAATCTTCATGAATCGAAGAACATAACCTTTGTAATATTTGTATTGAAAGCAAGAACTAGAGAGAGAAAGTAGAGAGAAGGAAGAGAGGGAAAGAAGTTTTTTTTCTTCTGCTGAATATATGATTTCTTAGCTTGCAAGTAATACAACAATCTGCCTTATATAGGCAGTTACAAAGCTATTAGTCTAACTAACTAAAACAGTAAGATTGTGACAAATTTCACAATCATAGACCATTGAACACATACTCTAACGTATAAGACAAATGATACATGAAGAAGGATGATGGGAGAGAGAATAAGAAATAGAAAAATTAATGAAAGAACAAATTTGAAAACAACTTAAATAGTTTTTGATTGTTTGTGTTCATTTTCTATATTTTTCAGTATACATTTATTCGACGTACATTCATCATATCATCATTTCTCCACTCTTCTTCATCCTTCTTTCTACCATACATTTCTTTCAAATCTCAAGTAAAAAAAAGTAATAACTAAAAAAAAAAACACAGAAACAATTATTAAACGAGCCTGTAATTTTATGTTTATATCATGTTAATGATATATGATTTAATGAAGGCCTTTTTGTGGTAAACTTATATACCTTTTGTGGCTGAAGTGGAAGAAGATATTGTATTAAAAAAATAATGTTGATGAACTCTCTCCTAAATTATGTATTAGGTCTTTGTGACCATTGTTGAATATAGTTGACTAATGCCACATCATTAGAAGTTTGTTATGATTGCTACATCATCAAAAGCCTGTTAAGGTTGTTAAGGGTTGTTGAAAAAGTCTGTTAGTCTTCATCTCTATATAACATGTATTGAGTTTTCGGTTTGGAATTCACTCGATTGAAAGAAGCAAAGATCATATTCTCATTTCTCTGTTTCCTTCTTCTTCCATAGCTCTTCTGTTTTCTGTCTTACTGCTGTTTCATTATATTCCCTTGCGTGTGAATCATGAATGCAAATCTCAACATTTGATAAAATAAGAAGTTAGAAATTCAATATATTATAACTCGTATCCCTAAATCAAACTACCTTATACACCCTATAAAATGAGGATCGAGTATATCCATATGCAAATGCTAGTAACCGACAAAAAATAATATAATTATCCAACGATTCACACATATATAATATAATCATGTGCAATAATAATTGGACATGTTTGTCATGCCATAATCAGATTCACATTAGCAGGGAATTTTTTTTTTTTTTTTTTTTTTTTTTTTTTTTTTTTTGCAATCCTGTCTTGTGTCAAATAATAGTTATAGTATTCTAATGTGTACTAAACTAACGAGCTATTTGCCTGGTCATACTTTTTTTTTCTCCGCATGTTAGAAGATCCACACATTGATAAAAACAATAACCTTAATTTATAATTCCATATTGATAAGTCAGTGTGTATTGAAAATGGTAAACCTTAATTGATTTATAAGGAAATAGATCAAACAAGAAAATATTCTATCGAGAAATTGTATTTATACACCAATTCAATTGATGTTTATATGCAATTCATATCACTATTTCACACTCAATAATTAGTTTAGACATATATCATTTTCTCATTGGACAGAAAGTAGATGTAGGGTTCTAATTAACTAAGTTAGTTCCTTCTGATATTTGTGTTTGAGCCTACTGAATCCTAACTCAAACATGATATATCAATTTATAAATCAAAAGAGAAAGTGACCAAGGATATCACATAATTAAAAGATGCCCCCACATCTGAAAAAGATGCCCTTTCTTTTGGTGGTCCAAACCCTCAAGTCTCAGACAACAATGATATCAAACCCATCAAGCTTTTAATTCTAAAGAGTTCAAAGAGCTTGCATCCTTATAAGACAGTTAAGTCTCTTACATTTAGAAAATATAAATATAAAAAAAAATAAATTCCACCATCCATCATGGTCATAGGACTTATTAATCCCCACACATGCATGTTATATATGTGTTTGATATGGTCCTGGCATAACTGGCTTGCCTTTTTTTGTTTGTTTTTTGCTTTTTCATATTTATCTTTTTTCATACCCTTAAAACTAAGAGAAAATTGAAATAATGCATGGTGGGGTTATCTGATTTCATATTTCCACTGCCAACTTGCATTGGTTTTTCTTGCATATATATTCCTGTCTTCTGTTAGCTAGCTTCTGCCAAATTAAATATCTCTTCCAAACATTAAATTAATAGATCTGGTTTTGTAGCTTATAACGTGGAAGTCACATGTGATCAAAGAGAAAATAGGTGGGAATGTCTGCTATCACCTTTTCCGTTTTGGTTTCTATCATCATCCCAAGCTCAAATCCTCTGCAGTCAACCGCAGGAATTTCTTTCAAACGACATATGCATACATTTTTTTCTTTTTGCAAGTTTAATAGTTATTATCGAACTATGACATACATATATGGCCGGAGAATTAACTTCTTACTAATAAGGAGTCGAGCAAAGTTCATATTAGATTATCTGATAAGCATGTGGATCATGTAACACATGGGTCTGGGATGCATATAGGTAACACCCATAATAATGTGGCATGCATTAGAAAATATATAGCACATTACAATTAAATACTACAACTACATTATACGACTTCTCCCCAAAAAAGTTATTGAATTCAAAAAAATATAGGCTATATATATAGTCAAGCTGCTTGTATTTCTCCAGCCTCACCATGTATGTACGATAACATTAATGAACATAACTTTCACTTCTAACAGGAGTTCGAAAAGAAGCTTGAGAGAGAAAGAGAGAACAACCTACACTGTGCATATTAGTCAACGAAGAAGTGGCAAGTTCAGAGTTTAAGACCAAACGTGTTTAGCGTGTGAAAAGTAATGTCACAATGTTTGATAAAAATTTATGTGAAACTGTTTAATTAGTTGTGCATAATGAGTAATTAAGTTGGAAAAGATGTGTTTAAGATGGTGATAGTGATTGTTGTGATGGTGGTGGCAATGGTGGGAGTGTAGTGGAAAGGGTGATGGCAAAGATGGTGGTGTTGATGGAGTTACTGCTGGCATTGGTGGTAGGAGTAGAGGTGGTGCCAGTGGTGATTGGGAGATGATGATGGTGGTGGTAATGGTGGTGGGATGATAGCATCAGCGATAGTGGTGGTAGTGGCGATATAGGGCTAGCAGTGGCAGGTGGTAGAAGCTAGTGGTGGGAGAATAGATCGATGCATATAACATAAGAGAATATTAAATGATGCCATATTTAAGGTTACTGTGAGATTTAAAATTCATTAAAGGCTCTGCTTTTCTTATTATGAAAGTAGCTTTGAACATGCTCCTTTTAGAAGCTGCTGTATGAAGATTATTATTTTTACCAAACATTTTTAACAATTAAATTTAAAGTGAAACAACTTTTTTGGGAAGTTTTTGTCAAACAGAGCCTTAAGACTTTCCAAATGAGGTTATGATACCACGTCGAATAACAAATGGTGTAAGATTCCACATCGGCCAATAGAGAGGAGGTGATGTGCTTTATATGTACATGCTTTCCTCCCTATAGCACGAGGTCTTTTGGGAACTCATTGACTTTGGATCCCATAAGAACTCCGAAGTTAAGCGAGTTTGGACGAGAGTAGTCCTAGGATTGGCGACCACCCTGAGAAGTTCTCGTGCCGAAACCCAGAAACAAAACCGTGAGGGAATGGTAAGCCTAGAACGGACAATATTGTGCTACGGCAAAGTCGAGTTGGGATGTGACAAATAGTCTTAAAAGTTTAAGTTATATATTAAAAATAGGCCAATGATGATCCAAATTATGATGAAATTACATTGCGAGTAAAGTTCTAGCAATATATGTTTTTCAAATTTATTAGTTCTAATTGGTCCGCATTAATTAGAACGTCACTCTTCAGTCTTCACATAGCTTTCATAAAATGAAAAAAATTGAAAGCAATCAACATCTTATTTATTTTAGAGCCTGTTCAATAATTATTTTGTTTTGAGTTTTAGTTTTCATTTTGTTTTTGTGCGCTTTGATATGGAGAAAGTATACTATGAAAATGAGGAATAACTATTTTGTTTTGAGTATGATAAGAGAAAGTATATGAGGAAATGAGGGGTGAGGAGGAGAAGAAATAAAGAAAAATGAATGAAAACAATCTTCAAAACAAAAATAACTTTGATTATTAGATTTTAATTGGACACCTTTCCTTGTATAATCATTTACATCTCTCCTCCATTCTTATTGGACACCTTTCCTTGTATAATCATTTACATCTCTCCTCCATTCTTTCTTTACTCTTCTATATCCGATAATTTCTCCTATATATTTTTCCCTTTTTCGTAATAGCTGAAAACCAAATACTAAAATGGTTATCAAATGATGAACCTTTATTTGTTAATTTTTATTATTATTGTTCTATGTGTCGGCGAAATTGCTAAGGCTAGTTGCACATGAAATACGAAACCCTTCAAATCAATATACATGGGTACACCTGAATACTCAAAGTCTAAATTGACTGAAATAGTCTTGATCTATTAATTTGAAACGTTCAATAATGCCCACATATGCCACAATCAAATTTTGTTAAATGTATGGAACTTCAAAATTTCTACAAACATAATGACCAAAACTACGAATGTCGCATCCAAACAAGCCTTGGTTAAAGGGACACATGACACCACTCTAGATATCTCTATCTATCCATTTGGTCCATACATGGCAACACATATGTTGCAGGAGCTGGGATGTATATTGGATGGTGTTATTTGTGAAAGAGCAAAGTTTGGGAGGCCCAAGACAGTACAGTTCTCAGGCAATGTCACATTCCAGCCACCTAATGGGAAAGAGAGATAAGGAACAAGAGGATGGTGACCCTTCTCTTCTCTTCCGCCTTGTGCCGCAACAGACAATTTACACAACGCGGCTGGTAGAGAGAGAGAGAGAGAGAGAGAGAGAGAGAGAGAGAGAGAGAGAGAGGAGAGAGAGAGAGCTCATGTAATATGAAGACACCAAGCCGGTCCAATTCTTATTTACTGCTCAAAGAGAATTAGGGTTTCTCAGGATGGTGACCCATTTGTTGGTGGCAATAACCAGATTTGGACTCATTCATGGTCACATGTTGTTGGGTAGTTTGGTCCATCACATTATTCGTCTAAGGTATCAATCAAAGAATGAAAAAAGAGATTTATTTCTGAAGTTTGTTGATTGATTGTTAAATTTCGCACAACTTAATAACAATGTTTGGGTAATTAACATTTATGAGATGTTATAATCTCCTACAAAAGAAAAAAAAAAAAAAAAAATCTCTTTATCAATGAAAGAGGATAAAAAAAATTAAAAAAATAAGAGGATAAAAATGGAAATGAATGTAAGAAGTCAAAATTTTCTCAAATCTATAACAGAATACCTCAAATTCAGATTTGGATCACCGGAGGGCATAGTTAATCCAATTCCCATTCATATTCTCACGTGTTGCCTCCAAAAATACTCTCCCTATTTTACAATAAAACCCTAAACCCTAAGAGAATCTTCAAATGAGATGTCAAATATAATATGTCAAAATTTTATTTGATGGCTGATGTGGCAAATTGAATACAAGTGTTAAATCTACTTCTTTTCCGATGTATGTGTCAAATATTTATTTTATTATTTTATTGGGTCTATAGTTACATTAACTATTAAAAAATAATTAAATTAAATTTTAGATTTTATTCTACTGGTTGTTAATGGGACCCATGCATTAAAAAATAAATTAAATATATTTCACTCATTCTTTGTTTGTTATAAAAAAAAGACAGCTAGAAAGTAATAAGTCAAATTAAAAACTCAACTGCCATATCATATATGACATATCCATTGGAGAATACCTGAATGTCTTTTAGTCCTGTTTGACATATTTGTTATCTCCCTTGTAGATGGTCTAAACCTTAACAAAAGTATCAGGCCGTGCATATAGATAATAAGGAGGCTTTTAAGGGATGGGATCCCTATTTATTTATTTTTTATAAAAATAGGGATTAGTTGTGGGCCCAAACCATATCGAACTTTAATGATCCGAACTATTTATTTTTGAAGTTGCACCTCATAGATCATCTTTACAAAATATTAGGCAAATCGAAAATAGTTGAGGCACCTTTATTCCAAGAAAACATTAAAATGTCATCGTGATAATTAAATAGGTAAATGGTTTCAGATTGAATTGAATTTTTGCAAGATGATTTATAAATCGAGACTTACAAAATAGATGGTTTGAATCGTTAAAGTTTGATGCAGAGTGGGTGCCACAACTAATCCCTATTTTTTGAATAAAATGGGAATCCCTTCTTTTAAAAGACCTGTATATATATTTTGAGCCGCCCAATTATTAGCGGGTTAAATAGTTTAGTTAAATAGTACACTTAGAACTTAGAGGTGAAACTAGCTTTTATCCAAATTCACCCAAATTTAATTGATTACACTGCTACCGTATTTTAGGTCAAATATCATAATGCTAGTTATGTAAGGGGTTTGTCAAATGCATTCTTATAATAAAGGTCTACATGTGTCCTTTAGATTTATGATACGTCGCATGCGACGTTGCTACATCATGAGGCAATGAAAAAAGGCAATTGGCTTGGGTTGGCATCAGATGAATTATCTACTTTACAAGGGACATGATAGAAGTGGTGCAGTTTGCATTCAACTCGCATGGTCCCCTTCCTCTATGACCATCACTTTAATGGCAAACAAGAAGCTTATGTGAATGAAGGGTTGCTATTATTGTGGTTACTAGGGTTTAGAGCGACAGATGTGGGTTTCGAACATGTTGAGTTGGAGATGGGTCCCCCTTTGAGATCGGTGCTATTAAAAAAAAATGAAAGAATAAGTTGATGTTCTACTATAAAACTAATTGATAATATGAGGATTCAAATTACTTATAAGAACATGTAAGGTCTATTAAATAATTTCTTGATGTGTGATTCACACTATCATTAGCATGCTCCTTTCTATGCAAGATCATTGATGCTTAACACATAAACACCACATATTAGGTGAGCATGTGTACCTTTGGGCTCAACACGTAGATAGCATGCTCTGATATCATAAAAAGTTACAATTTCACCATAAACTAATTGACCATGAGAAGTAGCACTACTCCTTAAAGCCACATACAAGGTCTCTTTCCCCGGTATGAAAGTCACTCTCAACATGTGTACCTTTGGACTCAACATGTAGATAGCATACTCTGATATCATAAAAAGTTACAATTTCACCATAAACTAATTGACAATGAGAAGAAGCACTACTCCTTAAAACCACATACAAGGTCTCTTGATTCCCCAGTATGAAAGTCACTCTCAACAAAGAAAATGAAAGATGTAGAGAGAGAGAGAGAGAGAGAGAGAGAGAGAGAGAGAGAGAGAGATTTGTGTTGGGATATTGGCAAAAAGAGGTAGAATTATGAAAGAAGAGAGAGGCAGTTGAGTTGGGGCTGGAAATTAATAATTGCAACGCGATCAAGTCAAGCATGCTGCCATGCACGAATGCAGCAGACTGAAATTTTTGCTGAAGAAGCCAGAAGCAACTGGCAAAATTATATCACTAAAACTCTTTCTGATTAAACTCAGGTAAATTTATAGTCACAGGCATTGATCAGAACCCTAAAACCATCCATAACAACAATGAATTAATTAAGGTGAAGCCTGTATGTGACTCTCAGGCACACGCACACAAGAATACCTTATGAAAAGAGGGGACATTATCTTTTGACCTAGTTAAACGAATGGTTAAAGGGAGGGGGGGGATGAAAAATCCGTACTACAACAACCAGAAAAAATAAAAATGTGTGTTGAAACATATGGAAACACTGCTCACACCTTAAAAACTCTGTATCTATCCTCTCTCCTTTAAAAGATATTGACTCATTCATTTGTTCATAATCTGAATTTTCTTTTTCTTTTTGTATATAGAATTAAGGGACATTATTATTTAACCCCATTACAATTGATTTTCAAATGCAATTGTGCCAACACAAATTTTTTTTGTCTGTAAAAAATCTCTAAAACACCAAACCTCGAGTGCAAAGTCTAACAGCTATCCTAAGCCTTTCATAAAAACAAAAATCAAAGCTTATATCCTAAGCCTAGACTCTAGCTTTAGACATATTTTCACCTCAAATCCGATCTGCAGTATCTTGATGTTGGGCTCGGGATCGAAAGCCCCTACTCTTAACTCCGAACTTCTTGATTACGGGGTCAGACTCAAGATCCCAAACCCTTAATTATTCAGTGTTTAATTAAAAACATAGGGCTCCGCGGAGGATTGTACCTTAAAAGCATTCAAATAGAAAATTATTTAGCCAAATTAATTTTTTTTTTGTTTTTTTTTCCCTTTCACAAAGGGAAAAAAAAGAAGAAGTAAACATCCAATAGTGGAAAACAATCAAAAGTCGGAATTTTAAACTGTATTATGAAGTGGGAAAGGAAGCATAATAAGTGTCATCTTAAATTACATATATACCAATTTATTCTTAATAGCTCTTTCAATTTGTGTAATCTTCTTAACATTTTGTGAGGACCACTATTACAGCATCGCCTGCAACAGATATAAAACAACCAACAAAGCTATTAAGAACCAACATCAACTACGAGTACCTGGTCCTGGAGAGAGAGAGAGAGAGAGAGAGAGAGAGAGAGAGAGAGAGAGAGAGAGAGTTACCAACAAAGTAGGGTCATTTCTTTCTCTTCCACACTTTAACAAAATAAACTTAATAAGGAGGTGCCATGGTGACTGGGTACACGTACATGCAAGTGATGAGAAGAGACAGATCGAAGAGAAAAGAGTTTACTGAAAATTGGGTATGTAAGACAGATCAAAGAGAAAAGAGTTTACTGAAAATTGGGTATGTACAGTGTTCTATAATAGTATTTAAGAGCCTTGTAGCGTGTGTGTGTTCCAGTGGAATCCTCATCTTCGAATTCTTCTTCTTACATTTCCTTTTGTATTAAGAAATATACATTACATTTGCTAGAGCTGAATCTAAAGAAAGTTGAGGTTCTACCACAAAATTAATTGAAATGGGGAGTAGCCTAATTACATGCAATCTCCATTTTTCTTCGATGTGAGATTCATACTCTCAACACACCCCATCATGTGTGATGAATTTTCAAGCCTAACACATAGATAACACATAGATAACACAAAGAGGATGACGTGGAACGTGTATGGCCGTTGGGCTTCACACTAGGACAACCTACGCTGATACCATGAAGAAAGTTGATGTTCCACCATAAAACCGGCCAATTGGCAATATGGATCAACTCCTTGTAAGCTCATGCGAGGTCCTTTCTCCCATCAATATGGGATTTATTCACATACCTCATCACATGTAGTGGATTTTCAAGTCAAACACGTGGATAACAAAAATTGGGTGATGTGGCCAACTTGCTCTTATACCATGAAGAAAGTTGGGGAATAGCCAAATTACTTCTAATAACATGTGATGTTTCTTCTTTCCCCGGTGTGGGGTTTATACTCTCAACATGTCCTATCATGCATGTCCAATTTTTAAGCCTAACACGTTGACAACATAAATGAGATGACGTGGAGCGTATATGGCAGTTGAGCTTCACACATAAGACAACTTGCTCTGATACAATGAATAAATAATAAGTTGTATGGTGGAACCTCAACTTCCTCTAGTTATGAACTCAAATTCCTCTTTTCTTGATGTGGTTTTATGATGAAATCTCAATTTCCTTCATAGATCTACAGATTCTTCTCCTCAAATTTCCTTGTATACAAAGAAATAAGTTGTAATTAGCACAAAAACCGGTCTTGGGGTTTTTGACCTTTGTACACAAGATTAATTTAAGAAAACATGTTTCTAAACGATACAGCCAAAAACCGGTCCTAGGATTCTCTATGTTTTTACGTCACTAGAATAACCAGTGTTTTCTTTCTTCTTCTCTCACTATATGTTTTAACAGTAATGCGTACCCTAAGGTCCTCATTTTGAGCATTTGTGAGGTCATCTTTCATTTAAACTCGTAGATTAATCTAACAGTGGATTAATCAATAACCTTATATTCTCTGTGTTACACCGTAACAAAATAATAATTTTGAACCCCTCTCTCCCCTTCATCCCTTCCCTCTCCCTTCCCCTTCCGTCTTTTTCCCATACGCGTCAAATGTTTTGGGCTGTAGGTCGGATGCGAGAGGTATTCAGCCTTCTGTATGATGCAAAAGTTTGTTGACTTCCGATCACTAGGTACTAAACTACAGATTGTTTTTGCGTTTGCTGTTGAGCACTCAAGGCTTTTGTTATCATCGAATCTGACAAGCAATCTAATATTAATGAGGTGATCTTTCCTTGTTTGGCCAATACTATTCTTAATCTTAAATACTAATATCTGCACTGCTCCTCACGCAAAAAATCTCATATGGTGAGACGGAGGAGGGGGAGGGGGAGGGGGAGGGGGAGGGAGGGGAGACAGACGAGTAGAAGAAGACATAAGGGTTTCATTTGCTAAATTTTTTATTAGAATCGAGATTGTTCTTCGTTAAGGGTGTAACAGAGATAATATAAGATTGATTAACCACCGTCAAACTAATCTAAGGGTTTAAATGAAAGAAGACCTCACAGGTCCTCAAAATGAGGATCTTAGGTGAGCATTACACATCTTTTAAAGTGATTTTAAATACAAAAGTGGATAATCACTCTCTTGGAACTTTAATATTGAATTGTCATGTTCTTATGCATTAAAGTTGGTTATGAAATTTGAAATATTTACCGTGAAAAGAATTTTGTTGCTGATGATTTTGACTTGTTTGGGTTTGTCATCTAATTTGGATCCAGTCTTTTTTGAGCAAGTTTTTCATTCTTGTTGTCGATTACTAATTACAGATACAACTGGAATCTCGTGGCATCGTGATATTGTTATGTAATCTTTCATTCTTTCGGCTTATATCCCGTTGTCAAAAAAAAAAAAAAAAAAAAAAACTTCAAATCCATAACATAAGAATATATATGTCAAATTAAACCCATCAGTATAACATGTTGTGTTATATTGACAGCAATCAATCAATATCATCTTAGAAGACTGGAGGTTTACATTAGTCGCACTATAAATCAATCAATCGCTACTAAGCAAACCACTTTTCATGCATTATATATCTTTCACTTTGTATAAAATGACTGGAATAAAAGTAGTTGCCCTATTTTTTTCTAAACAATCTTTCTTATACCCAAGATAGAAAAAACTATAAGAGAAATTCTTAAAGTTATTTGGTGGCCTTCGATCTGTTGGAAAAGTTTATTAATTAGCTTTTTGATTTATTAGTATTTTATGAATTTTTATAGGATAATGATTAATTTTCTTTTAGGTCAAAAATTTCGATTCCTTAATCTATTAAGATGTAGTTAACCTTCTCAGCGACTCTGTGTGTTTATTTTGTTTTCACTTATTTAAGTAATATGTTCGTACTTTTGTGTTTTGTTTTGTTTTGTGTGCTATAATTTTCAACTATTTCGAGCTATTTTGGTTCTAAAAAATGCCATATTTTTACTCTTTTTTTTGTTCATTTATGATATATATACAGGGCTTTTTTTAATTATTTTTTTATTTTTACAAATCCTAAACCCTTTTGAGTTTCACACATAATGTAGTTGGTTTATTTTTCCATTTATCAGTATACTGCTATAAATATCTTTTTTTTCTTTTTTTTTTGCTTCAATATAACCTATATTATATAATAATATTAATTACTAAAAGTAGCTAAAAAAATTTTGAATCCATAACTCATGGGTTAGGAAAGAAGACCCTAATTACTTGACAATTCTCTACTTGTTGCTGTAATTATATTGTTGCATGAGTGCAACGATGTTCATATATTGTTCTAGATCACTCCAGCAACAAAAAAAATGGGCCATCCTACAACCTTCAGATCTTTAAAATTAATGGTTACTTTTTATTTTTATTTTTATTTTTTTCACTTCGAAACTTCACTGTTTAGTTTTTTTATTTGTTTAATCAAAAATGGAAAATTTCAATACTTGATTGTTTTATAAAGACATAGATTTAGGGCTAATTTGATATTGCTGTACTTTTTAAAAAAATTGCTTATGCTGTATTGTGAGAATAAACAGATGCACAATAAAGTTGTTGAGTGTTTGGTAATTTTTTTTTTTTGGTAAAAGTGCTTTTAAGGAAAAAAAAATGGTGTCTGAGTGTTCAGTAAACTTTTATATAAATTGCTGTGAATATATTAAATGACTATAAAGGATATTATATTTAACATGATATAATAATTATCAAAGAGAATAATGTAAGAGCAATGATTCTAGTTCGGTAAAATATGTGGGGGTAACTTGCCATTTGAAAATTAAATTTCATTAAATGGGCACAAATAACTATGCTTTGAAAAACAATCACTTTTTATGCTTTTCTGTACTTTTCTACTGTAATTGTAAGCAGTTTTTTTTTTTTTTTCGTTTTACCAAGTACATTTGATGTTTTAGATTTTTTATAAGCTATTTTTTCTATGCTTTTCTACTGTAACTAACATCAATTAATTTTTTTTTTTTAAAGCATCACAATCCCAAACCAAGGCTTAATCAATTTGGCTAAAACAATATGATCCACCCTTATTGCAATTTAGATGAATTATTGCACCCAAGTTCAAAGGGCAGGACACTCATACGGTTTTTCTTAATCATTAAAATGATAAACTGAAATAAAACGTACATTGCCCTATAAATTCGCATAAATCCACAAAAGAAACCCCATAAGTAGTAGAACACTCCGTCGTCCAGATTTAGTCCCAAAACTTGTTAGATTTGATCGTCAGTCCAAAGTGGGAGAAGTCCTGATCTAAACAGATAATTTGGATTTGAGATAAATAGGTACGAGAGCAAGGAAGAACACTTAGGGTGCGCTTGTTGCACCGGATTATCTCGGATTGGATTAGCTTTAGGGACTAAGTTGGATTGGCTTGGCAAGGACTAAGCAGTACTAGAATTGTTAAATGCATGCTCATTTTATCCTATGAATGCTTAAAACAGTGCAAATACACTTGAAATAATAATAAAAAAAACTATGTACTTTTGACACAAAATAAGCTTTTGATCGTTTGATTACTAATTCTTAATATCTTAGTAGCGTATTTTCTATGTTTATTTGCTCAAGTTCCAAATGATCTCAAACACACGCTTGTTTTATTCCATAAATGCTTAAAACAATGCAAATACACTCCAAATAGAAAAACTGTGTACTTTTGACACAAATTAAGCTTTTAATCTTTCAAGTACTCATCCTTAATATCATAGTAGCATATTACATGTGTTTGTTTGCTTAATTCCAAAAGGTGTCAAACACACGCTCGTTTTATCCCATAAATGTTTAAAATAGTGTAAATACTTTTGACGGACTAGCTAGGATTTATTTTTTATTTTTAACTATGAAAATTTATAATTTTTTTGTCTGACTCTCTCTTCCCTCTATCGTTGCCTTTCCTTTCCTTTGTCGGTCATTCCCTTTCCTTTCTTCTAGCTTTTGTTGGATTTGGCATTAAATCAACATGATTAAACTAAAAGAAGAATCAAACAAGGATTAGGACATCTTGGACGCAAGATATTTGGATTTGTGTTTCCTAGTTGGTTTGGGATTTGGTTTTAGTATAGGATTTGATTTCCTATATTCGAGGGACTTTGTGTAAACCTATGACATCTATTAGTATATATAGATGGATGTGGGATAGATTTTTGTGTGTGAGAGTTTTTGAGAGGCATAAGTTTGTATACTTGAGAACACTTTGTGATCGTGAGTTCTCTTGTATTTGTTGGTAATCAATAAAGCTTCCGTTGTCAGAGAAGTACTCCTATATTGGAGGAACTCTGAAATCATTGTATTTTGTTTATTGCTTGATTGTTTTTTTGTTTAGTTTACAACAAGTGGTATCAAGAGCTTAGGTTCTTACATGGGTTGTGACTATTAAGCAATAATGAAGACTGGTGATTCTACTAGTGGTAATGATGTTGAAGAAAAATCTGGCATTAGTGGAACCAAGACGACAATTCAGAGTGCTAGGTTTGAAATTGAGAAATTTGATGGAACAAACAACTTTGGTATGTGGTAGTGTGTGGTTCGAGATGTCTTGGTACAACAAGGTTTGGTTGTTGTGATAGAAGACATGCCGTTTTCGATGAAAAAAGAAGAATGGAAAATATTGAATGCTTATGCATGTTCTACAATTCGGCTATGCTTGGAAAAACAACAAAAGTATGGTGTGATGAACATCACTTCTGCAAAGGAATTGTGGGTTGCATTGGAGACAAAATATATGAAGAAGAGGACAGAGAATCGACTGCATCTTAAGAGTACGTTGTATAGGTTCCAATACAAAGAGGGCACGAAGATGATTTGGGCATCTAGAAGAGTTTAATAAGTTTCTAGCTAAACTAGCAAATTTTGAAGAGATAATCAAAGATGAAGACAAGGCCTTAATCCTAATGAACTCATTGCCTGAATCCTATGAGGGTTTCGTGACTACTTGGATTTATGGCAGGGAGACAATTAAGTATGATGAAATCTTAAGTGCTCTTATGAATCATGAGGTAAGACACCTTGACGGCAAGAAATGAATAACTCTACAGCTTTGATGGTAAGAGGGAGATCGAAAGAAAAGAAAGATTTGTATAGGAAAAATAGTAAGTCTCATACTACATGAGTCTCAGAGAATAGGAAGTTCTTGGATAAAGATGAGTGTGCTTTTTGTTATGAAAAAAGACACTGGAAGAAGGATTGCCTTAAAATCAAAGAAAAGACTAGAAAGAAAAAGGATGACTCAGAAGCAAATATGGTTGAAGTCGAGGATGAAGAATCTGTTTATTGCCTAACTGCATCGAGCACTATGGATTATATGAAATAGTGGGTGCTTGACACAGGTTGTACCCATCACATGACTTCTCAATGGTCTTGGTTTTCAAGCTTCAAAGTTATGAATGGAACTATGTATATGGGAGATGATAACCCATGTACAACTCAAGGAATTGGAAGCATGAGGATCAAGCATCATGATGGCGTGATTTGAGAATTGAATAGTGTAAGGTAAGTCCTATATCTGAAGAAAAAATTGATCTCACTAGGCACTCTTGAGTCACAAGGCTACAAGTTTTACTCCGATAACAACGGGCTCAAAGTTGCTAAATGAGCACTTAAAAGGGCATCGGAATGGCTTACTTTATATGCTACAAGGAAAGACTTTGGAAAATGGAGTGACTATGGTAGTTGATGAGGTGCAAAGTAATAAAAGTGACTTGTCCGCATTATGGCACATGATGTTGGGACATGTAGGAGAAAAAACATTGCAAGGATTGATCAAGCAATGGTGTTTAAAAAGAGCAAAAATTGGAAAGATAGAGTTCTGTGAGCACTGCGTTCTTGGAAAACAAACAAAGGTGAAATTTGGCTCAGCTGTTAATGAAATGAAAAGGGATTTTGTACTATGTTCACTCTAATGTTTGGGGCCCTACAAAGAATGATTCTGTAGGTGGAAAAAGATGGTTTGTATCTTTTATTTATGACTACTCTCGCAGATCATGGATATATATATATATATATATATATATATATATATATATATGATGAAACGAAATGATGTGGTTCATGACATCTTCGTAGAATAGAAGAACATGGTGGATAACAAGATTGGAAATAAGATTAATATATTGAGAAGTGACAATGGATGGGAATATACCTCTGATACTTTCTTCAAAGTGTGTAAAAAGGAGGGGATTACTCGGCATTTCAGTGTTAGACATACTCTATAGGAAAATGGGATTGTAGAGAGACTAAATAAGACCTTACTCAAGAAAGTTAGTTGCATGCTATCTTAAGCTAAGCTGCCAAAGAGATTTTGGGCAGAAGTTTTGAGCTATGCATGTCATGTGCTTAATCGACTACCATCAACAACATTGGAGGCTAGAACGCCCATTAAAATGTGGTCTGGAGAACCAGCTCAGGACTACGATAAGCTACGAGTGTTTGGATGCAATGCCTACTTTCTTGTGAAGGAAAACAAATTGGATCCACGAGCCAAGAAAGCTGTCTTTATGGGATTTAATATTGGTGTGAAAGACTTGAGAGTTTGGTGTCTTGAGTTGAACAAGATTATAGTAAGTAGAGATGTGACATTTGATGAAAGTCACTTGAAATTGAAGGAAAATATTCAGATGGTGGAGCATGGGGAAGATGATTGCATAGCCAAATAAGGAAATTGTGGAAGAAGAAAGACAAGGCGATCAACTTGAACATGAAGAGAGTGATCACGAAGAAGAAACACCATCAGAAAAACTACAGATACAAGATGATTGCATAGCCAAAAGGAAGGGAAAAAGAGGCATATCTCTACCTGTGAGATATAAAAACTGCATGGCCTGAATGGTATATGCATTGCCAATAATTGAGGCTGAAATCCCCACTAATTTTGAAGAAGCAATAAATAGTGAAGATGAGAGTAAATGGCATGATGCAATGGACGATGAGATGTTCTCCCTTCACAAGAATAAGACTTGGGAATTGGTGGAGCCGCCTAGAGGAAGAAAAGCAATTGGCTGCAAATGGGTTTATGCAAAGAATGATGGCGTGGATGACATGAGTTTGGTAAGATTTAAAGCTAGGCTAGTGGCTAAAGGATATGCTTAGAATGAGGGAATATATTACAATGATATTTTTTTCTCTTGTGGTTAAGCACTCATCCATTCAAATATTGCTTGCTCTAGTTGCACATTTCAACCTTGAATTGGTACAACTAGATGTGAAGACTGCATTCCTTCACCGTAATTTGGAAGAAGAGATTTATATGAGACAACCAGAGGGGTATCAAGTGAAGGGCAAAGAAAGATTGGTTTGTAAGCTTAAAAAATCTCTTTATGGTTATGAAGCAATCGCTCATGCAGTGGTATTTAAGATTTGACAAGTATACGAAGGGTCAAGACTATATAAGAAGTCACTATGATCATTGTGTTTATCACAAGAAGTTGAAAGATGGTTCGTTCATGTACTTGTTAAGCTATGTGGACGACATGCTCATAGCCTCAAGCAATATTTCAGAGATAGAAAAGTTGAAGGAGCAAATGAGAAGGGAGTTCGAACTGAAGGATCTCGGTGAAGCCAAGAAAATATTGGGAATGGAGATCATAAGGTATAGACAAAAAGGTTTGGTGTGTTTGTCTCAAAAACAATATCTTGAGAAGTTGTTACAAAAGTTTGGAGTAATAAAAGACACTAAGCTTGTAGGAACTCCATTAGGTACTCATTTCAAGTTGAGTAGTCAACAATGTTCCAAAATTGATGAAGAAAAGATGAAGATGGATGGTATTCGATATGCTAATTTGGTTGGAGGATTAATGTATGCTATAGTGTGTACTCGTTCTGATATAGCACCCGCAGCTGGAATTGTTAGTAGATTCATGTATAATCCTGTAAGAGAGCATTAGAATACTGCTAAGTGGATACTTAAGTATTTAAAAGGAACAAGGGACAAAGGTATTTGTTTTGAAAGATGTGATGAAGGAATTGATAAGTTCTCAGTTGGATATGTGGACTTGGAATTTGCTAAAGACTTAGACAAGAAAAGATCAACGACTTGGTATGTGTTTACTTTGGCAAAGGGACATCACAACCAACGGTGGTACTATCAACCACAAAAGCAAAATACATGGCGATCGCTGAAGCTAACAAAGAAGCATGTGGACTCTGGGTTTGTTAGGAGATTTAGGTGTAGAACAACACAAATTGGATGTATATTGTGACAGCCAAAGTGCCATTTATTTGGCTAGATATCAGGTACATCATTCTAGGACTAAGTACATTGATGTACTATATCATTTTGTGAGAGAAATGGTAGCTGAAGGTGAGATTCATGTAAAAAAGGTTGCTACAGATGATAATCCAGTTGATATGTTGACAAAGGAGGTTAATGCAGCTAAGTTCGAGCACTGCTTGAATTTGGTGCAGTTGAAGCAAGTTTGATCTTGCAATATGGTGGAGCAACGGAAGTTGTTTGATGCCTCGTTATGGATTTCATGCCAATGTGGAGATTGTTGGATTTGGCATTAAATTAACATGCCTAAACTAAAACAAGAATGAAATAAGGATTACGATATCTTGGACGCAAGATATTTGGATTTGTGTTTCCTAGTTGATTTGGGATTTGGTTTTAGTATAGGATTTGGTTTCCTATATTCTAGGGACTTTGTGCAAACCTATGACATCTATTAGTATAAATAGATGGATGTGCGATAGAGTTTGTGTGTGAGAGTTTTTGAGAGGCATAAGTTTGTATACTTGAGAACACTTTGTGTTTGTGTTCTCTTGTATTTGTCGGTAATCAATAAAGCTTCCGTTGTTAGAGAGGTACTCCTATATTGGAAGAACTCTGAAATTGTTGTGTTTTGTTTATTGCTTGTTTGTTTTTTTGTTTAGTTTACTACAACTTCAAAACTTCTAAGATTTGCAGTTAGCAACCCAGAAACCAAATCAGAACCAATCTTCAAAAACCTTTCCAATGAATCAAATCAGAACCAACTTCTAGAAACCTCAAATTATTTTTCAACTAAATCAAAAGCAAATCACAAATACCCACAAAATTCAAAAATCCTAAATACCCCACCCACAACCCTAATATTCTAGAAAAAAATCGCACGGTTTTTCAACTGACTTAGAAGAAAATCGGATTGATTTTTCAATTGGAGACTCGAAGTGGGCGTTCACCATGGTCGTCGCCTGTAATTAGGGATTCGAACGAGAATATGGCTGGAGTTTGTGGGTTCTTTGATCTGATTCGTGATTCTGGGTTTGGGGCGAGGAGAGAGTAGTGGTGGTCTGGTGGTGTAATCTCTCTGGAGTTGGCAAGTGTAGGTGATGGTGACTCTCGGTGTTCGTGAGAACAGAGAATAGAGAAAGACGCTAAGTCGCTCTAGTGAAGGAGTTGGTCCAATCGAGTCCCATTTAATCTCACTAAACTTAGTCCTAGCACATAACAAACACAAGACTACACTAATAATTAGCCTAATCCAATCCAGTGAAGGACAAGGAGCCAAACAAACACACCCTCAAAGGCAAAAACGTACGCCATCTAAATTTGAAGAGTGAGAAACAACGTTTTTAGAAAGATAGTTTCTCTTAACATCCATCCTAAAGCTAGCTTTATTTCTTGCTCTACCACCCTAGCCAGTGGCCTATCAATTTGAACATCTTGATTAATCTTATTTCATGAGTTCAAGGATTTATTATGCATGAGATTATTTATTGATGCATCATGTATCAACATTCCGATCATGGTGTTGGTACTCATTAATTATCAGTTTATTAAATGGTAAGTAGTACGATAGTGAAATATCTTTAATTTTTATCACAACTGGGTAAACATAATGGCAAATTGACAATATTATTTGTTCCTTCCTTGAATAATTAGATAGCCAAAGGATGAAGGGTGGATTATAAAAATATGAAAAAATGTTTGCGTATGTAACAACTTTCCCAAGTTTCCCCCATCAAATAAATCAAAAAACAAGTGAAGGGAAGCAATGGTGCATGGTACTTTGAGAAGCCAAAGCCACTCTCAATCTTGTGGCCTTGTCAGGCTTCACTCTCAGATGGGTCAGCCCCAGTTGTCCATCATCATTCAGACTCTCACCCCCCTTTTATAGACCCCACATCATCCCTAATCATCCCTACATACATCACACTTCCCCCCTTCTCTCCTTCCCCTCCCCTCCCCTCCCCTCCCCTCCCCCATCCCGACCCACCACCACCCACCACCACCCCCTTCTCCTCCTCCCTTCTCATTTTCCTTCTTCCAATTTCCCCATTTTCTCCTCCTCATCCTCAAAATTTCTCACCACATCCGAAACAACTACTCCTTTCTCCAATTTTTCATGGACAAGGTTGAGAGAGAGACTCAGGACTTCATGAACGTAGAGTCATTCTCTCAGCTACCCTTCATCCGCCCCGCCCCTCCACTCAACAAAGAAAAGGGCATTCGGCTCTTCGGCAAAGAATTTGGTGCCGACACTGCCATTGACGACTCTGAGTCCCCTGATTACACCAATGAGCCCGAAGACACAAAAAGGAACAGCACCAACACCAGCACAAACACCGTCATCAACAACAGCAGCAACAAAAATAATAACAACAATGAAAACGGAAGCGAGAGCAGCAGGAGATTCGAATGCCATTACTGCTGCCGAAACTTCCCAACCTCCCAAGCCCTTGGGGGACACCAGAACGCGCACAAGAGAGAGCGCCAGCACGCGAAACGCGAACACCTCCAGTCGGCCATGGTGCATGCCGGAGGCCTATCTCATGACGCACATCACGTGTACGGCTTGATGAACTACACAAGACTTGGCTCCCCAGTTCATCATCATCCCAGTACTAACTATCCATCATGGAATATTAGTAACTCTAGCTCTAGTATAACTAGTGCTCATCACCATCAGCATCATCATGCTAGGTTTTATGGAAGCTCTGGTGGTACGTACGGCACACAATCAGCTCCCATAAATGGGAGCCCCTTGGCCTTGTGGCGGATCCCAGCCATTCAAGGTACTAACCCTAATTCCAATCGTGACCGTTCGATGAATTTGTTCTCCGGTGGGGAGGAAATGAAGGCGTCCGTGGTCGGTAGTGGATCGTCCAGTGGTCATCAAGGGCGGTACGTGTATGACTCGTCGATGGCGAGTGTGCAAGATCATGTGAGTTTGGATCTTCATCTGTAATAACAATAGATATAGTTATTTTAATAATTGATTACTTAATTAATTGCTACTATTCTTAGAGAAAGAGAATTTGAGTGTTGAAATTAATTCTCATGATGATGATGGTGGGATAATCTTTTGAAATGCAAATGAGGCCAATTTTAGTCAAAATTTTTAGTAGGATTCAGTATGCAAATGTGAAATTATGTTATTGAGTTTGACCAATATATGTGCGGAGAAATTTTATGAGCATTGGGAACGCATTCTTGATTCTGAAAGTAAAACCACTGTCACGAGCAAGAAAGCCGCTATTTTTGGGATGTAAATTTTCGTTTTAATTCGTTCAAAGAAAAACAAAATGGTAGCAGCAAACTAATAAGTTGGTTCACAGCAATGTCTGTCTCATCCTTTAGTGTTTTAACTTTTCTGCCACACGTGTGAGGAATATATGGTATCAGTTAGGGGGCGCATAGGCTTTTGTTGATGCATTTGTTTGTTGGTCTAGACAGGGGGTGATGAGATAGGTGAAATCTGATTCAGTGTATGTGCGATCAGGTAATAAGGTTTGATGAATAGTGTTCCGCTTCGGCCTCATAATATGTAGAAAGAAAATGATATATCCATGGAATTTGCAGGTCGCATTGGTTATGCAGCTCTAGTTTAATATATACATCTTCTTGCTTATTTTCAGTGCCATTGATTCGAGAGAGAGAGAGAGACAGAGAGAGAGGAAGAGATTTATCCTTATGCATCCATGAAAGTTTAAATTATATCTTGTTTTTCTTAATGAATAAGGGGGAACCTCCCTATTCGTGACATAGAGCAGGCAAAAGGGGCAACCTGAAGGCCACTAAATTTACTTGATTGGGCTTTTTTCTTTCTAGGTTAATGATATTTACATCTCAGTTTATTATTTTGCACTTCAAAAATTATTACCTTAAAAATGCTTTAGAAGAAGTGGAAGATGACAATATGAGAGTGTGAATAATATATGTATTTTTTGAAAGAGAAAAAACCAAATTAATTATATGCATGGAGCAGTTGCAATATATATGTACATATATATACTTGGTCTGAATAATATATGTATATGATTTTGATCATGTGAGATTATGAACTTGTGGGACCTAATTGGTTGATTATATAAGCAACAGTTTGAAATGTGGTTCTGATGGGAAAATGAGCTAGCTAGCCTGATGAAAAATCAGGGTACAGTATGGTATAGTAGGACTGAATGAGATATGTAATCATGAATGGGGGTCATTTCAAACCTAAAGCAATAACATGATAGGCTAGTGATGTATATACGAAGTTGAGGAAGGTCTACAACTAGGAATCAAACATGGGTCACTTCTCTGTGCCTTAATCGAATCACAGTATTCATCATTCAAAGGCAGCACTACCAAAACTTTCATGGCTTTAAAATGGCAAACCCAATCCTTCGAAAAAGCATGTTTCCCCCGTTGCTCTCTATGCATGTGAGACCTTGAAGCAACCCTCGCTATGACATATCAAGATGGTAGTTACTAGTTGGACTCCCATCTTTCTTTCCCCATCTTTTGCACCTTTCCTCTAGTATTATGTTCGATACAGCGGAGAAATTTTTATGGATGCTGGAAACACAAGTCACTTAGTGTATTATTTTACGTGTTATAAGAAGAGTGAAGGATATTGTTTATATGTTCCACTATTGGTAAAAAATAATTCTAAATATTATAATTTGAGCAAAATAATAATGTCATGAGTTTGTATTTCAGATACATCAAAAAATTACTTGAGAGAGATTGACAGATAGAAAGAGAGAGATGGTAGGTGGCTTAGTTTTAGGTGTGTGGGATAGCTGTAAAATGTACAGAGTTTTATCAAGTGAAGAAGATTGGACATGGGAGGAGCATTCATTTTTCTCTTTCAACAATAATTCAGTTAGGATTGATGGGTTTTAATCAATCTGTTATTGCATGTGTGAGAACACAATATGGGGTCAGAATATATTTGAACTTGATAATGGACTTAACGAATCTCATACAACTTATACAACTCAAATCATCATAAAGATGCTAAAATATTGTTCACCATTTGATGTCGGGATTTGTGTTTTGTCTCAGTCTCTTGCAAAACATTATGGAAAAATATGTACTGTACAACGGTTGTCTCTGTCTGTTTCCTTCAACTGAAAAACATTAGTAGTACCACTACTTGTTTGTTTTTCTGTGTGCGTTTTAATTTTATATATTGGTTTTCTTTTCCATGGATGAAAATAAACTACAGAGAGTACATACATAAATTAATTAATTTTAGGGTGTAACTTTGATTTTTTTTTGTATTCATTTATGAATTAGTCAGATTACAAATTAATAAGGAATATCGACAATGCTCATCAGCTAAAATATATAGCACAAATCTTAATTATGGTTGTGAATTGGGATAGTTTAAAATATTGTTCTTAAAGAGCATAGCTTTCCTTGTGGAACAAGCCACTAGAATCTAAACGATGCCCTCTTGTTGCTTACTTGTGCAATAAATTCATCCCTCATTAGATTAAGTCCTTGGAAAAAGTTGCCCAAATAATTCGATCTCTCTAACTAATTATTTGAAGCATTTTTGGAAGATGTCTATTCATTAATTAATTAATTCGTTAACATAATAACTATCACATTACGCCACTTTTGTTTCACTGGTTCTTCTGCATATGTATAGCTCATACAAGTTTTCCACTAATAATATTGGACAGTGACTCTGTTAATACTACACAAGCAATAGATATACAATTCATTAGCATATGAACAAAAGATAATTTTGCAAAGTAGCTATATGAAGAAATCCTAAGGACAATTACAGTAAGCAAAAGTATTTGGGCAGTAATGTGATCCAATATAAATAGATTTGCAATTATCCGAAGCAAGTCACCTTCACTACTAGGAAATGGGAAAATGAGCTGTTATTCCCATTTAAATTCCAAGTCAGTTAGGTGGAGATTTTGTCTCAAAACCAAATTAAGAAACTCTTTCAAGAACTTCCTATCTACTAATATCACTAATATATATTTTGTCCAGGGTATTGAATATGTTACCATAGTACAGAAGCCAAAAGAAATACCAAAATTAAAGAAATATGGTATTATTTGCTAGCTGATTAACTTGTCGAGGGTATTGAACATCCAAATAAACACCTTTTTTTGGCATGACATGCACATACGTATGCACCCCTTGCAATTTGAAGCAGGACTTTAAATATTTTTGGTGTAGTCCCAATCTCAACCTTGGAGATATAAACCAGTAAATAGGAGAAAATAGCAACCTCGTGAGGGTATTTAGTTCATCATGTGTGGTTGCAAGCATCAAATGGGAAATAATAAGAATAAAGCATTAATGAAGTACTCCTTTTCGTATTTTTTTTTAGCTTGTACTATTCATACCATTAAATATCTTGTGTAAAAGACATTTCATTTTCACATTTTTTTTTAGTGAACAAAAGTTTAGGGGGATGGGAGACTACCCCATCTCCATCTCAAGAGCATATTACAAGCCTCTTTGAGGACTTACAGAGAGATATGTACCCTCTTTGTTTGTTTTTATAAAATTGCCCCCCAATACATAACTGTTGACAGTGAGACTCGAACCTTAGTGAGTTGACACACAAGTAAGGACCTTACCAATTGAACCTAACCTATGTTGGCACTTTCACATTTTGTTACTATTATTTGCCAAAGAAAATAGCTAAATGTTTTTTACAGCTTGTACTATACAGTAGTAGGGTTTTCTTGACTTAGAAGCTCGAAAATTGACATTTTCCCTTCGTGTGAAAGGAAAACCTTAACTTTATTGCATATTTTCTTTGGCTATGAAATCTTGTGAAATTATTTCTTTAAGAAATAATGCATGATTTGTTAAAATAAATAAATAAATAAATATGCATGATTTTCCTTTTTGTGCGCCTGTAAACTTTATTACGTTTTTTATTTTATTTTTTCACATTGAAGTCATTTTCATGTTTCATGTGTTTCTTTAGGTCTAACTTATTATCTTGCGGGTGAATTCTTTTCCTGTCATTATGTTTTGTCTCAATTTTAATTTATGAAAATATGACTCTAGCCTCTGGGCTTCACACGATGTATAAACTTGTCTAAAGTCAGAAAAGTAAGTTGAGACTACAATATAAAATCAATTGGCACTATGAAGAGCAGTCCTACTAACTAGAAATGCATGCAGCACATTCCTCTCCAACACATTATGTCTCACGTTCAAACCTACTTATTTTCCATGATTTAGATGAATTTAGTGTAAATTACTTTATCGGTTATTTAAAGAGAAAAGGCAATTTCCCTTAAATCCGCACCTCAATCATGTAAAGTGGAGGAATCAAAGTTAATTCGTTTCAACACCACAAATGGTTAACATGTTGATTTTTTATCATTAGCAAGAAGAGTACTATCAAAGGACGAGAAAATTAAAACATTATTAAGGGCAACAGTACTTATGTATTTACAAAATTAAACATGCATGTGAACTTTTTTCCATTAATATTCAATATTATAACTTTTCCTTTTATTTTATAAACAATGTTCAGTCTAATAGTAATTGGTGAAAAAAAAGATAAAAGAAATAGAATACTGTATATTTTTAGATAACTAGTGATATGACCATGATTTTTATGACAAATGATCTCTAAATTGACCAAACTCATTATTTTGGTCCTTCAAAAATTGTTTGAATTGGAGATCATTTAATCATCCAAACGTATCAATGAACCATGAATATATTACTTGGTACTTATATCGTTACTTTGTTCTATACATTTGTATGACTATATAATCTTTGATTGAAATGAGTTTTTGTAGCGGTATTCAACTGAAGATTAAGAAATTGAACGGTTCTAATCTTAAAATTTGTACGGTCAAGATACGTTATTCGCAATAGAGGAATGAGCTCATCCCCTTGGGGGAAATGAAAGTATTATCCTTTCTTATTTTCATTTTAATAGTCAATTTATGGTAATTTAAAATTGATTTTCTTTGTTACTCCACATGGCGATATTTGAATGGTGTTGTGGACTCTACATCGTCACATGTTAGCAAACTAACAGAAAATTTAACGAAATTTAACAGCAAAGATCAAATTGATGTGCTTAATTGGTCAATTTCAAATTTCAAATTGAATGACCAAAATGATGAGTTATTTTAATTTCAGGGACCATTTGTGATAAACACCCAGTTATAAATAAACAACCTAGGGTTGAAATTGGCGGAGAAAAATCTCAATTGTGGAAAAATCTCTGATATGTATAGTGTTTGTATGGCACATAGTGAAAAGTTAAAATGTATTTTTGTATATAAAATTAGGTTGTAGAGTGTCTTTTTATAAATTATGCAAACATGAAGGACTTAATTATGAATAACATGTTTTTTTCCTTCTTACAATTGGATGTTTCTTTATATCAAAAAACGCAAAAATGAAATAAAGGAAATGGAATCAAGAAAGACAGAAAATTTTGAAAATAATCAAAGTTGTGCAAGTGCAAAAAATGAAAGTAAAAGTTGCTATCAATATAAGGGGGTGCCTCGTTTTACATGAAGAAAAGAAGGCACCCAAATAAGAAAAAGAGTGGTGCCAGAGTTAACGCCAGTCCAACTATCAAGAGGGTCCACAAGTAAATGCAAAATCTAAGGGAGCATGTGATGAGGAAGATGATAAAAGGCATAATTAATTAAGACATTCAGAGACTGAAAGAGTACAAACATTACCATTAGGACCACCACCTTGCTTTCTTCTTCAGCTTCTCTCTTCACTTTTCAGTCCTTTCCTTTGTATAAGAGAGACTCGGTGGTCAGTGGAATTTAAGAATCATCGGCCCACGTCTCTATGAAGTTTGCAAACGAGGTAGACAGTTTATACAGTACTACTACCTTCATATATATACATGCATACATGATATATGGACACTGATTGCTCATTAGAAAATACTCTTTTAATTAGCAACAATGTGACATCGTTCCATCTTACAAATCAACATTATAATCGGAATTATTTATTCTCTTTATCATTGTTTAAAGGTTATTTGTGGAGCCAAAAATAATCAAGAGGTGACGTGTGGATTATTGGGTTAAAAGAACAAAATTACCCTCGAGGCACATCGGGATTTCTACGCACGAGCAGTGGGCAACCATCCCTCAATCAAGTCAAAAAGTGCCCTAAATAGGTATTTATTTATAACCTATTTCATCCATCCTCATCAAATCTTATCCACAAGGTAACCCCCAAATCATTCTTTTTTTATTATATTAATTAGCTAATTAATTGATTTATTATCCAATTAATTTGTTAATTAACCACAAATCATGTACTTCACCCTCAAAGCCATCCAAGTGGCCGATCCATCTCCACCCAAAGGGGCCGGCTACACCCTATATAAACACCCTTATTCTCTCCAAAACTCAATTTCAATTCTCTTGCTAAATTCTCCAAACATTTTTCCCTCAGAATTCTAACTTTGGCATCGGAGATTCTTCGGCCAAAGCACCCCCCCCCCCAAAATTCATTGTGGGCGCATGAGGCTCTTGGCCTTGACCGAAGGTGTTATTTGTTTTGTAGGTGCAATTTTGTCCAAGAATAAGGAGGAAGAAATTTGCATCCACATTATTTATATATATATAAAAAATCATTCAATTTGGAGACCGTTTTAGTATGAATAATAAAATTGACCATGATAAATTTTATTCAACTTTCTTCACGGTTTATAATTTACAGTATTAATCGGCATGTAAAGCTTTTATTTTAGGCCTTAAGTATCAATTTTTGGACTTGATATAAATTTGGACCTAAAACCTAAAATTGAAGAGAAATCAATTTGAGACTAGCTAGAACCCCAAGTGTAAGCTCTCAAAATGATTCTACATTATAATAGCAACCAACTATAGATATATGTTTATTGTGGATGCAAATTTCCGCCTTCCTCCTCTTGGACGAAAATGCACCTGCAAAACAATTAACACCTAAGGTTAAGACCAAGAGCCTCATGCGCCCACGATAAATTTGGGGGGAGGGGGGGTGTGGCTTTGGCCAAAGAACCTTTGATGCCAAAGGTAGAATTTGAGAGAGAAAGTGTTTAGGGAATTTTTGGAGAAGAATGGGCTTGGTTTTTTGGTGGAGAAATGGGACTATATATAGGGGTGTGGCATGCCCTATTTGGAGAGTAGGGACATGCCACTTATGGTGGTATTTTGAATATAATTGCAAGATATTATGTCAAATAATATCTTGCAATTAATCTGGTAATTAATCACAATTTGAAAAGGATACTTGGGAGTTACCTTGTGGGTGAGGATTTGATGAGGAGTGATGAGAGGGTTTGAATAAATACCATTTTGGTCACCTTTGACCTTGATTGAGCCGTTATTGTCTGTTGCATGCGCGTGGGAATCCTGGTGTGCCTCAAGGGTAGTTTCGTCCTTTTTACCCTAAAGTCCAAGTGTTGCCTTCATAATTTTCTTGATTATTTTTGGCTCCACAAATGCCCCCATACCTGCTGGGCTGCTCGCAGGATGGTAGTAGGTGTAAAGATCTCCAACTTTGATGTTGATTCCCACTAGGACTTGGAATTAGATTCTTTTAGGAAAGGGAAATAAAGCACCTCCAAAGCATATTTAAGCCTACCTTAAGTAGGGGATTAAATTAACTCCGGAGGGCAATTATTTATCCCTACAAGAAAGAGAGAAAGTTGGAGGATATTTGTTCTTCCTCCCCTAGCACTATTCTTTGCTTGCCCGTGCAAAGAACCATCTTTCGTTGATTTCTTTGTCTTCTCCACGCCACACTAATGTAGGAAAAACTTAATTTTCTTTATCTTCTTCTTGGGTGGTGCTGCCACAGGACAATCGTCGGGGTGGTGCAACATGTCGGTTGGCAGAGGCTAGGAGTTGGCTTGGCATGGGCAGAGGAGGTGGTGTGGTAGAGGCCACATCTTATGCTGCTTGGCTTGACTGAAGCCAAGGGTTGGCTCATCATGGGTCGAGGAAGTGGCGTGGCATGGGCCACAACTTGGGCTACCATGTCTAGACTGCTTGCCAGAAATGAGGAAACTGCTGAGTTTGATTTCTCAGCTACCGTAGATGGAGCAATCAAGGATGAAGCTACCAAGATCAGAGCTGTTGAAGATGATGTGTCGAATAAGAGAACTGTTGAGTGCGAAGTGGCTGCTGCCCTTTGACCATTTGCTGCTTAGCTGGTATTTAAATATTCAATCTTTTGCGTTGTGTGTTTTTCTCTCATTGGAAAGCTTACCTAGATAGGTGTCGGGGAATTGGTTTATCCTCTTACGCTGGAAAGCTTACCCAGATGGGTGTCGGGGAATTAGTTTACCCTCTTGCATTGGAGAGCAGACCCAGATGGGTGTCGGGAAATTGGTTTACCTTCTCGCATTGGAAAACAATTAGTTTAACCTCTCACATTGGAAAACAGCCCCATATAGGTGTCAGGGAATTGGTTTACCTTCTCGCACTGGAGAGTAATTAGTTTAACCTTTCGCACTAGAGAGCAGACACATATGGGTGTCGGGGAATTAGTTTACCCTCTCGCACTGGAGAGCAATTAATTTAACTTCTCGCACTGAAAAGTAGACCCATATGGGTGTCAAGGAATTGGTTTACCCTTTCGCACTTGAGAGCAATTAGTTTAACCTCTCGCATTGGAGAGCAATTAGTTTATCTTCTCACATTAGAGAGTAGACTCAGATGAGTGCCGGGGAATTGGTTTACCCTCTTGCACTGGAGATCAATTAGTTTATCTTCTCACACTGGAGAGCTTACCTAGATAGGTGTCAGGAGATTGGCTTAACCCTTGCACTGGAGAGCATGGAAGTCGTTATTGTGAACGCATATGAGGAAAACTGGACTGCTAGACAACTGAAATCACCCTCAGCCTGTGAGGTCTTGTTCGACAATTTGCTTGAGACTTTAAACTACTTGTGGAACCCATGGGAAGCACGATGAACTGGTCCCAGACTTTCTTCAAGTATTGCGCCATCGTTAGATGTTTCGTCGTGTGCTATTTTAAGGCTTGGTTGGTAATTTGCTGAGAATTTGAATGGATTACAAGCTTTTTCACCGTTAAGTCTTTCGCTAGCAGAGGCTAATAAAGCCTTGTCTTGTGCTCCGTCATTAGATGCTTTGAAGTTTAGAGTGTCATGGGCTTGCTTGGTGTGATTAAGAACCACAAGGCAAGATCAGCAAGGCTGGGAGCCGTGGTGCAAGATCAACAAAGTTAGGGGCCATAGTGACAGATCAAGGCCGAGCGGGAGCCTTGGAACAGGTAAACACGGCTATAAGCATAGAGCTGGGGCTGGCTTGGGCCAGGTTGTGCGTAGTAGGAAGAATTGGACCACTAGGTCCGTGATGCTCGGCTATTGTTGATGTGCTACTTCAGTATTGAATCGTCTAGAGTGTTGAGAATAAACCTGCCCCCGATTCTTGGTAGTTGGGCTGGTGTGTCTTTTTGGTACTCGTCTGCCCCTGGCGCACCATTAGGTTGAGCTGTTGTGCTTGTTGAAACAGAAGTAATCTTTGAATCCGACAATCTATGTGGGATAGTCATGTTTACTTGACTTGTCAACGAAAAGTGACCCTCTTATGTTGGTCAAGTCTTGTCAAAACGCCTCATCAGTAGCTTCGTTGCACTGGAAACCATACAATTATTCAATCAGGAGCCTCTCAACTTCTTCTTAAATTTTCCTCTAGTGGGGCAGCAGAGCTTCCGACTACCTCCAGTCATGACGTATTGGTCTAGGTTTCTTTTACATGTGGTCATCTCGTTTATGTTACGACTATGGTGTATGTGGTACAATCCTAGCAGGTGAGCGAATTACTCGTAGGTTGGCGGTTGAACTTGAGCTGGATTGAGTGACTGCTTTTCTCCGTCCATTGTGTTTCCTACTCCAATGTGAGGTGGACGATGCTCTTTGCGGACCTAACCATGAATGAACACTTTGCTTGGAAGGTTGCTTATGTTGATTATTGAAGTGTGGCCCTAACCGTGAATATATGTACGTCTGTGGGCCTAACCGAGAGTGCATGCTCCTCCGCACGCTAAGATGAGAGTATACGTTATCTCGAGGGCCTAGTTAGGAGTGTACACTGTAAGAATGTTCATTTCGTGACTGGTCGAGTGATTGCTTGCCGGGACGCTGCTGGAGAGGTTTGTCGTCTGCCCTTGTATTACTTCGGGACATCTCGTATGGGGCACGTTGCATCTCGGAGTGCTGCAAGATCTGATTCACAAAGGTTGTTTGTTGTTCAAGGGCGCTTGTTAACTCTATGACTTGTCGAGACAAGTGTGGTTTACCATTTGGGTTGGAAGAGCTTGGACGGTATGCGTCACCTTGAATAGTGGAAGCGTAATGGACTCCAAGCGTGAGATTTGAGTTGGGATATGTCAAACTTACGGAAAAATGAGGTGAAAATATCCTTGGTTTAATCGTGGATCCAAAAATCTGAAGCCGGGATGGTTGAACCGGTCTTGGACCAATTTGGGCTGCTTGGAAGGCCACAAGAGTAGGCTGGGCCACATGCGTGGGTTGCTCCATGTGTGGTGCGTATGGGAGCTGGGTTTGGGCTTGGCTCATAAGTGCGTTGGGCTCGCGTCGGGTCGAGGCTCGGGCCGGCTTGCCTTTGGCGTAGGCCTTTAAGGGTTAGAATGACGCAGCTTGGATCCCCTGGTCCTGTGCTTAGCCTTAGAATGCACTGGGTTAGCGCTGGCCTTGGGCTCGTGAGGTCTGGGCTGCTCCAATTGCTACAGCTGCTTGGGCCTCAACTGTTTGGGCTTCAGCTGCCATTGCAGCATCGTGGGCTTGAATGTGGGTTGCCTTGTGGTACGGGCCTGGGCCTGCTACTGCGAGGTGGCCTGTTCACCGTGGGTAGTGAGTTCGCCAAGGGTCGCTGTCGTGGTTACTACCACGGTGGTGCCTAGTAGGGGTGGTGTCGCTCCACTCGTCGTCGCGTTGAGCCTCATGGATCGTCGTGGTCTAAATCCTTGAACGTTGGAAGTTCCGTTCGTTGTGGCTTTCGAATTTCTAGTCATTGTACTTTTCTTTTACGTTTAGTCAAAGAATTTTATAAAAAATTCTAGGAACAAGAACGTACGAAAAATCTACGAATGAACAAGAAACTAGAAACTTTTGAATGCGAATGTCTTCTTTGAGCGTGTGAATCAAGACTCTCAATGAAAGCACCAATTTGTGGATGCAAATTTCCACCTTCCTCGTCTTGGATGAAAATGCACCTACAAAACAATTAACACCTAAGGTCAAGGCCAAGAGCCTTACACGCCCACGATGAATTGGGAAGGGGGCTTTGGCCGAAGAACCTCCGATGCAAGGTTAGAATTTGAGAGGGAAAGTATTTAGGGAATTTTAGGAGAAGAATGGGCTTGGTTTTTTGGTGGAGAAATGAGACTATATATAAGGGTGTGGCCGGCCTTATTTCGAGAGTAGGGACCGGCCACTTATGGTGGTATTTTGAATATAATTGCAAGATATTATGTCAAATAATATCTTGCAATTAGTTTGGTAATTAATCCCAATTTGAAAAGGATAATTGGGAGTTACCTTGTGGGTGATGATTTGATGAGGAGTGATGAGAGAGTTTGATTAAATACCATTTTGGTCACCTTTGACCTTGATTGAGCCGTTATTGTCCATTGCATGCGCGTGGGAATCCCGGTGTGCCTCAAGGGTAATTTTGTCCTTCTAACCCTAAATTTCACTTGTCGCCTTCATAATTTTCTTGATTATTTTTCGCTTCACATTTATATATATCCTCCTCCTTTAGTTCTATGTTTTTCGATTTATTTTGGTCAACATGATAAAATGTAAATATGCAATATATTTTGTAGCAGGATTATCTATCTTTACCAACAAATCATAATTTAATACACAGTTTTGTGTTTCTAATAAGTTATTTATATATTTCTTAGATTGATATTTGCATATATAGAAACACACATCCTTCCAAAGGAGAAGCATAATTAGCCCTACTTATCACTTTTCTGTTAGATTGAATTACTTGAGGTTTATAACCATTTAAAGAGTTAATTGAGTTTTCTTGATTCATGTTTTTGGGGTAGACAGGTGGGCTTTCTATCGGAGGCCTGATTCTTTTAAATTGCTTTGAACGGGAGGAAGGGATTGTATAAGCAACCACAGTCAAGGTATTGATGTGCAGTTTGACTCGTCTAATCGGTTTATGGTTGATCATGGTTAAAATGCATCAAAATACTAATTAAAACTACTTTCTCTCCCTACTAAAAGTTTTTGCAACGACCATACTAAAAGTTTTAGCAACGACCATAGATTCGGTTGCCGTGGCCTCCAAATCAGTCGCTACAAATCAAATTTTTAGTAGTGTCTTAATTGTAATTGGTTGATAAGTTTATGCAATCGTACTCTTGTTTGATAGTACGTATAGCCAACTTAATACTAGCTAAAATCTTCACATCACTAGCAAGTAGGTCACAAACCATCCTCCAGCGGAAACAATTAATTGATGAGGTCCTCTAATTATCAATACAAGTGAAAACACAACTGTACTTCGCATCCATGAATGAACATAAAGCCATGGATATATAAATCCCCATGCATGCGACTCTTTGAATTTAACCCAAGAGGGGAATTCTACAGTCTCATGGCCGTGATGTGGTGGTGGCAGGGGCAAGATTAGCATTCGTAATAAATGCCAAACGGTGCTTGTAGAGCATGTGGTCCGATCCATAGGTTTTTTGGTTAGGGGCATGGCCCCTCTCCATCTCTCTTTTCTTTATTTATAAATTTTCCCACCAATTATATACACCCCATGTGATGCTAACTTGCTAGCTTAGCTACTGATGAGGCAACTCAGTGCCCTGCTATCTCAGCTATCACACTTACCTGTAAGTGATATACAGCTCCACACATTCTCATATAACCAATTCAAATAGTAAGTGAGTGGATTCTAACCGTTCATACAGTGAGGCCTACATTAACCGTGTGCATGTATGGGTGAATTCTGGTTATTTTAGAAGTTTAACATGCATTAACGGTCAAAATCACTCACGCATGCATATGCGATTGACCGTTGCACAACTCATGTGAACATATAATTGTAATGGTAAAACACTTTACATTTACGATGACACTTTCAACGCTATATCCGTGTAATCACTTTGTGCATGTAAGATTGTTCCTTATGCATGATAACTTTCACACAAATCTAAATTCTTTTGATAGCTTTCATAGGGTAAATAGTTTAGTTTTTACATATGCAAGTTCTAGATCGTAATGCTAAAGCATCGGGTACTGGAGTGATCTAAATTTCAAACTTCTACTAAAACGGTAAAACATGCCTAATTAACTGACACTAGCACAGCTCAAATTTAATCAAAGTCAGAGTATCACCTGACCAAACCTTAAGCAAGTCAATGATAATTTATCCCAACGAAAGCAATTAATCAATGATGACATCTACTTCAGCCGTAAGTAATCTTTACATCTTCAACTATTTTAGGTCCCCATTGTTGAAGAAGTAACTATAAGTACCTCCAGGTTTTAACTTTATGGCTTTAGGTCGGCTCAAACGTGCAATTGTCTGCAAGAACACAACATATTTTGTCAACTCGTGGTTAGCATGGTTCTGTACTTTATGATGCCTCAACTACTTCGGAGGTGCTCGTACCTCGCTAGAAATAGGTACCTGTAAGGCCTTCCTCACAACCAATTAAATTTGAACAAATTCTTCAGAGTTCAACAAAATAAAAAACAACAATAATGCAACTCAAGCCAGATCTGCGAACAGTTGATTTTCTCACATATTGTGATGAGATTATGTGATATATGATGACAATTTCTCCCATCAATTTTCACATTATCAAACACCTCATAAAAAATAACCAAACAGGTCATTGATGCAACATCTTGACAAAAACTGTATTTTTACTCATTAGAAATAGTTACTCAAAGAAGTATCATGAAAATGAATAACTGAAGCAATCAATGTTGCAAGTGTTGTTATAAACTAAACCAAAAAAACAATCAAGCAATAAACAAAATGCAACGATTTTAGAGTTCCTCCAATATAGGAGTACCTCTCTAACAACGGAAGCTTCATTCATTACCAACAAATACAAGAGAACTCACAAACACGAAGCGTTCTCAAGTATACAAACTTATGCCTCTCACAACTTTCACGCACAAAATTCTATCCCACATCCATCTATTTATACTAATAGATGTCATAGGTTTACACAAAGTCCCTAGAATATAGGAAACCAAATCCTATACTAAAACCAAATCCCAAACCATCTAGGAAACACAAATCCAAATATCTTGCGTCCAAGATATCCTAATCCTTGTTTGATTCTTATTTGAGTTTAGGCATGTTGAGTTAATACCAAATCCAACAATCTCCACCTTGGCATGAAATCCATAACGATGCATCAAACAACTTCTATTGCTCCACCATATCGCAAGATCAAACTTGCTTCAACCGCACCATATCCAAGCAATGCTCGAACTTAGCTGCATAAACCACCTTGTCAACATATCAGCTGGATTATCTTCTATAGCAACCTTTTTTAGACGAATCCCACCTTCAACTACCACTTCTCTCACAAAATGATATCGTACATCAATGTGCTTAGTCCTACCATGATGTACCTAATATTTGGCTAAATAAATGGCAATTTGGCTATCACAATATACATCCAACTTGTATTGTTCTACACCTAAGTCTCCTAACAACCCCAAAGTCCACATTGCTTCTTTGATAGCTTCAACAATCGCCATGTATTCTGCTTATGTGGCTGATAGTGCCACCATTGGTTGTAATATTGATCTCCAGCATATAGGACCCTTTGCCATAGTAAAGTAAACAATTGAGAGTCACAACTCTGCCAATGAGGCTTTGTATTTCCTTGGTCGTTGACGAAGAATTCATGTCTAAGATGGCCTTTATTTGCCTCAGATAGGTTTCGATTCTTTGCTGGGTCACAAGGTACCCTAAGAATTGACCCGATTAGACGCGAGTATGCACTTGGCCGGGTTCAGCTTCATCATAGACTTTGGTAGAATGTCGAAAGTTTTAGCCTAGTTGGTGAAATGATCTTCACGCTTTGGGCCCTTTACCATGATATCATCCATATAGACCTTCATAGATTCGCCGATGAGGCATTTGAACATCTTGTTGACCAGCCTTTAATATGTTGCGTTAACATTTTTTGGTGGAATGGCATGACCTTATGGCACCAAATCCCTTACTCGCTAACGAAGGAGCACTTGATTTTGTCCGGCTTATCGTCATGATCTGGTTGTAACCAAAATAGGCGTTTAGAAAGCTAAGTAGTTGCTTGACGTAAGTGGAGTTCACCAGGATGTCGATGTGTTAGAAGGGGCCTTTCGGACAAGCCTTGTTAAGGTATATGTAGTCCAAACAAACTCGCTTCTTGTCAAAACCTTCCTTGAGGACCAGAACTATGGTACTTCCTTGACGAAGTCAGTCGCAAGGAGCCTGTCGATCTCGACTTTGATGTGGCGGTTTTCTCGGGGGAAAAGTGACACCATGTCTGCTCAACTAGCTTTTCTAAAGGGTCTACGTGGAACTTGTGGCAAGCTATCTTGGGCTCGATCCATGGTATGCCCAAAGGGTGGCCAAGCAAAAACATCTCTGTTGAGGCGGAGGAAGGATGTGAATCTTCCTTTTCTGTGGGACTAAGCTGAGAGCCTACGCGTGCAGTTCACTAGAGGTGGTCAGGATCGAAAATGATAAGTTTTGCGTCCTCTTCAGGCAATGGTAGAGACAAGGTTGAATTCCTGCTGCTTGGCCTCTTTTAACCCTTGTGCAGCGCATTTTCAGGCCATGACTTGGTTTGCGAATTTCCCGTACTTCGTCTCTGGGACAAAAAAAAAGAACTTTGAGGCAGTTGCTATTTGGAAAACATGTTGATCTTATCCATCCAAGGTTTGCCCAAAATGTCGTTGTAGGGGGATGGCTCATCGATGACCTAGTGGAACATGAGATAAATATAATTGAGTGAGACATTAACACAATAAGATTTTAAACATCCCCTAAAATATATTATTGTGCGTGTAAGTACCACCAAAAACGAAAAATGTAAAAAAGAAATTTATTAAAGTGCGAAATTGAAGATGACGCGGGAAGCAAAGGAGAAGGATAAAGAGGGGTGATTAGTGGGAGTTCAAAGAGAGGGAGATGGAGATAGAAAGAGTGACTGAGAGAAAGAGAGTCTCTTTATCTTCAGTTGTGAAGAATACAAGTTGAGAAGAAATGTGCAAATTTTGAATCGTCGATGACACTTGTGTGGAAGGCCTCTAATTTATATACGGTGGCGTGTGTGGTGCAATGGTGGTCCGAATCCTGAAATGGTCATCCACAAAATGATGGAGGATTTGAATCTGCTCACTCAAATGATTCACAGGTCTGCAAAATGTGGGCTGGAAACGATCTGAAAATGAGTTGAAATAAGTGGTGAGTCAGCTCTCTTGTTCTTATGAACTGTGGAGAGAGATATTTTCTGGTAAGCAATTAGGGCTTAAGTTTGGTTAGTTCAATCACAATTAGGTTATGGAAAGTTATCAAGGGTGTGTCGATGGAGAAAAAGAATGTGCGGAGATCAGTTTTCTTTACTAGCCATTCTGATTTAGGGTTTGCCATTTATGGATAAATGATTTTTCTTATTGGTTACCTTTTAAACAAAGTTTTGCATGTTATGTTGTTACAATAAAATAAAACACTTTCTGTTTGTTGGAAATTTTAATGCTAAAAATAATATTTTATTCTTCTCCATCTCGAAGGAATTTATAAGTGAACAAAAGAGCAACAGCAGGAAACAAATCCGAATAATAACTTAGAGTTCAAGGAAGACTATAGTACTATAAGATAAATTCAAAAATAAACCTTATTTCTCCAAGACAAGCAAACCCTAAACCTTAGGTAATAACTTACAAAACAAGTAAAAAACTTCATTCAATCTCAAAAATAATCTCATTTTCTCATTTTTCAATATGTTTGTAGTGAAACAGACACTATATTGTGTTACTGTTTTCTGATTTTAATACTTTGATTCATGAAGATATTGGAGTAACTTACATGTAAATTATATTTTGCAAGTGTAGTTGTCTAGAAGATTGATCAGTAAACTAATATGGATTCATCTTGCACAATCAAACTAGTACTCTTAGGCAATTAATTGACCTTTCAATAATATCCCCAACCAAGTCTACTCAAGCAGGAGGCAACCACAATGTTCTTCCTCCGAGCACTCAGAGGACACCAACTACCATCTCTTCGCCTTCAAGACGGCGAGTTCACCACCATCACATCACAACTTCCAAGTTCACCACTATTGTAACAAACTCTACCACAAACCCCATATTCAGTGAGCGAAGACGCAGATCCCACTTGTTCCGAAGAATACGACACTCGTCCCTCCCAACCAGTGCTTCTTGATCCATTCTCCTCTGTCATTGCTGTTCCCAACTACCTCTCGTTTGACAACTTCATCCTCTTCTGTCGAACTCGTCTTCATCAAGTACCATGCTAGAGTTTCTTAGTTACCAAGAAACTAAGAAATTTTGAATCTTTCTGTTGCTCGATCAAAACCCTGAATTGGGTTGCTTGGATGACAAGATTCATAAATATAAATATACTTAAAAGAGATGAAAAGATAAATAAATTCGAGCAATACCCTGAACTAAAGGGTAAAAAGGACTATGAATGCGTTCAGTGACCATCTTTGTTTGAAATTTAAGTTTCATTATATCTGTATTTTGTTCGCTTAGACATCTTAGTGTTAATTTATTCTGAGTAGGAACAATGGGATGGAAGATCGTTACAGCGCTCTTATTGAGCTTATTAGTAATCATGGTGGCTGATGGATTTCATCATATTTTTAATGGGAAGAAGTATTCCCCTGGAGAGGTAATGAGCCTTTCTTTCTATACGCGTAATTTCGTTGAACATTTATCTTATATATATCTTGAGTTTATGCATGCTCTATTTTCTTTTGTATGTCATTTTTGCAGGCTGAGTGTGCCATATTCTATTTTTTGCATTCTGTGGACTACACAGATTCGGCTGAAATTGCTCGCACTCCTCCAGAAGAGTGTACTCCACTAGAAGAAAAATGCTCATATATCATGGTAAATGCCCATGATAGATTGTGATCCACCACGAACATTGTGCACGTTAGTAATCTGAATGTGATAAAAAGTCTCAAATTCTATTAAGGGTTATGCCGTTGTCAAATGTAATGTAACCATGGACAGTGCCTGTTGTAGATTGGAATCTAACACCACGTGTACTATAACCGTTGTGAATTACTAATTTACCACGAGTAATGCCCGTTATAAACAAATTTCCAAAATAATATATATATAAACCCACAAAATTGGAAGTTTACTAGTACAATTTTTTTTTTTAAATAATCACATATTCAAAAAAAAATTACAAACTGTACAAAGCTAACAACACCATCCTTGATTTATACTAGGAAATATCAAACTACACATGAAGCATCAACTAGGCCTCAAATAACAACGAAATTGTTAGTTGAAAGACTATACTTTTCCTTGAACACCTTCAAACGTTTCTAAAAGTTAATACTATGAACATGTCGTTAACCTATGAACAATTGAAATTAAAAACAAAGTAAATCACAAACATTCAGTAGTATTGAAAATCAATAAGCACCGACAACAACAAACAGACTCAAAAGCATTACTTGAATTCTCCCATCGGTTAATATATGTGCAATAACTATACTTAATAAACAATTACTTGAAGTTGGGATTACTATTTCAACCAAGTTTCTTGAAGTTATTTAGTGAGCCACCGAAGAGAAGGATCTTGGAGTCCTTGACCTTGAGGTAGAATTACAACTTGAGGTAGATGCTTGAACAAGGGAAATTGCCATTACTGCAAAAAATATTTAAATAAAGCAATAAAGCACAGTGTGAGAAAAGACTCGAGTGCACATCAAAATACACATAAAGGAAGAAAAAAAAATGAATAGGCAAAGAACATGGATAAGGCAAATACATTTTCTGAGAAAACAACTTGAAATTAGGATTGCCGCCACTCGTGGCCACCGTCTGCGTCTCCATTCATTAAACACCCACAACCAAAACTTATAAGAAAACAACCTGAAATTAGGCTTGCCATTTATTTACATCAAAGTAATTCGATACAATTATATATAAAGTGGGAGAGAGACAGAGAGACCTTTGTAAACCACATACCACTTATTACATCCACTTCTGTTGTTTCCAGTCCAAACATAACTCATCCTGCACACATCAAATACTTTTCTACACACCTACAAATTTAAAGGGGGCTGATATAAAACCATACAAATGAAAATAGAATTTACCCAACAAATAATAATAATAATAATAATAATAATAAATAAATAAATAAATAAATAAAAGAATATGCATCCAATATATATCTTAAAGATCATATGATGTAGTTGAATACAAATTTTTTTGAAAACATGAGGTACCACAAAGAGGGCCGATTCAAGCACACCATCCTTGACTTTACGGTCATGGGACACCTTCCCAATCTTAGCCTTCCCTGTAAACATCTCGATCAGTCTAACAAGTTCACATAAATACATCAATGATTTCAACCTAGATACTTGACAATAGGCATTAACCTTGCACAAACTGTTCTTTAGTACACCGGAGCTTTTCCCTTAACCTCACAAGCTTCTCATTTCGAAGCACTCTCCAATTTATTTGATCATCGGCCTTTCCCTGACGTATAAGTAAAGCATCAGTACAAATAAACTAGTATGATGCCTCAATTTGGAAATCAATTGTACAAATAAAGTAGGATAAATTACACTTTCATACCTCAGGTTTGGGGTCTATTTCAATTCCTTACAACATCTTCAAAACATTTCACTTTCATACCTTAAGTACTATTTTTTTTCAAAATAATACCTCCATTACATTTTTCATCCATTGATCTGTTAAATGCTGACGTGGCTACCACATATATACCACGTGGCTGGCAAATGTCTGCCACATGGCAAATAAAATAATTTTTTAATTTCTTTTAAAAAACCTAAATTTTCTCAAAAAAAGAAAAAAAAAATGAAACCCACTATCCCTCCCCCCCCCCCCCCAGGTGACCCATATCCCTATCCCTAACCCAAAACCCAAAAAACCTGCTGCAGCAGCAAGAAGAAGAAGAAGAGAAAAAAAATATATAAATAAAAACTTGCAGCAGCAGCAGCAGGAAGAGGAAGAAGAAGAGGGACGAAGAAGAAGAAGGAAAAAAACAACCCCAAACCCAGTTCGTCACCCCCCCTGGGACCCACCTCCCTCCCCCCCCCCCCCCCCCCCCCGGTGCTGCGCGACCTCCCCCGCCCTCCTCGGGTCAGGATCTCGTGATTTTCAGTATGTGTAGGTTTTGAAAATACTTTGAGTTTGAGATGATTTTTGGACTGGTTTTGTGGTAGATCCACCTAATCTTGGGTGGAATTTTTGTGGGTGATGGGGCATTTTTGGAAGGGGTGATGGGGGATGGGAGAAAGAGGGGGAGGAACTGGGGCTTTTTTTTTTTTTTTTTTTTTTTTTTTTTTTTTTTTTTTTTTCCTCCCTCTTCTTCTTCTTCTTCTTTTTCTTCTTCTTCTTGTTGTTGTTGCAGGTTTTTGGGTTCTAGGTTAGGGTCGTTGGGGGAGGGGGGCGGGGTAAGGGACTGGTTTCAATTTTGTTTTTTTTTTTTCAATTTTTTTTTTTTTTTTGAGAAAATTCAGGTTTTTAAAAAAAATTAAAAATATATTTTATTTGCCACGCGGCAGACATTTGACAGCCACATGGCATAAAATAGTACTTAAGGTATGAAAGTGAAATGTTTTAAAGATGTTGTAAGGAATTGAAATAGACTCCAAACCTGAGGTATGAAAGTATAATTTAGCCAATAAAGAAGTATAATGGATCAGTACAAACTGTTTTTATTACACTGGAGCTTTTCCCTTAACATCTCAATTAGAACAAGATAAGACATATTCATGCACATACCTAAGAAGCAAAGTGGATCATCCTACTGATTTTTTTATCATAATGTCTATTTCAAATATATGGGTGTACACATCGAAATTTCGGTAAAATAAATATTGACCAATAATTAAAATTTCAACGTTCACATATCACATAAATTTTACACATATCATGTAACTCAACAAAAAATCGAACAAAATCAGAAAAGTCATCAAATAAGGCATGTGTCAACACCTGGCAAAAATGATTTATTTCATCTGAATATTATATTCAAAATTAGGCCTTGAAAAATTCTATAAAGAAAAGCCAATTTCATTCATTTCACTACACCAATTCACATCACACCAAAACCTTGAAGCTTTGACACCCTAAAGCTCTCAAGCAAATCCCAAATGATCAAGAAAGCCCTCTTCGTTCTTCGTCAAATCCTCCTTCAAGATCAAGCCCCGACGGCCCTTGAAGAACTTCCACCAATTCAAGATCAAGCTCTGACGGCCCTTGAAGAAAGTGTTCATCGTTCATCATCCGTTCATCCTAAGATCAAGCCCCAACGGCCCTTTGGATCAACAACATCAACAAATCCACACATCAGTTCTTCAAGATCAAGCCCAAAAGCCCTTTGAAGATTCGTTCATCACTGTTCTTCAAGATCAAGCCTAAAAGCCCTTGAAGATATGTTCATCCTCAACCCTCAAGATCAAACCCCGAAGGCCCTTGAAGAAACTTCCCTCGACCTTCAAGATCAAGCCTCGAAGGCTCTTGAAAAAACTTCCAACCGTTCAGCCAAGATCAAGCCTTGATGGCCCTTGGATCAACAAAACATCCACAAATCTACATCTTACGGAGATCGAATCAGAGGATCAAACTATAAAGAGATTGTAACCCTAAAATCATTAATATAAATATTATTTTGTACATGTGTTCTTGTCTCGTTTCATCACAGGAAAATTCGTGTTTATAAATTTGGCACGCCCAGTGGGACTATCTCTACCTTTCATCTCTATCTTCAAATCCGCAAAAAGCACAAATGGCATCAAGAAAGGATCAAGCTGTTCCCGTAACCAAAGCAAAGAACAAGAACATCCTCGCCCTAAGTGGTTACACTTCGGGCATCACAACTAGAAGCAAGGCAAGAGCTCTCTCTGCCGCGGCTTCTGTCCCTGCATTAACTCTGCTGAAGGAACAAGAACACCTGAGGCGCAAGCCCGTGATCACCCTGGCTTCGCTAAGGGCGCCAAAAGAGGAAAGCCCAAGGAAATACTCATAGTCCTTACTTTCTGATGCCGACCCGAGCAGCAACTCAGCCGTGCAAGTCATGACCACAGGAACGACTTCAATCGAGGAGTAGCTAGCTCAAATGAATGAAACGATCACAAAACTCACACAGATTATGAAGGAGAAAGACTTGGAAATCGCCGCACTCGCCAACCAACTAAGGGCACATCACGACGAGAAAGTCGACTTAAAGGTTAATCCACTAAAGAAAGAAGCCGACGGAGAAGAGGAATCTCCGGTGGAGAACGTCGAAGAGAAGTGGGAGCCAAACCAAGCAGCGGCACTGATGGGATCTCTATCTATCCAGCAGTTGCAGGAGATGATCGCAAGCACAATTAAGACGCATTACGAATGACACATGACTCCGTACTGTACTCAAAGCCTTACTCCAAGAAGATTGATTCTTTGAAGATACCAAGGGGTTATCAGTCGCCAAAATTCATGCAGTTTGATGGAAAGGGAAACCCAAAGCAACATGTGGTGCATTTCAATGAAACTTGCAACACTAACCTCAAGCCCGAGTCTATCGATAATTGGGATCAGCTAGAGAGAGAATTTCTTAACTGCTTCTACAGCACTCGCCGCACTGTAAGCATACTGGAGTTGACCAGTATGAAACAGTGGAAGGATGAACCTGTCATCAACTACATCAATAGATGGCGTTCATGAAGTCTGGATTGCAAAGATCGGCTTTCTGAAACCTCCGCCATTGAGATGTGCGTTTAAAAGCATGCATTGGGGGTTACATTACATCCTCCAAGGCATAAAATCGAGAACATTTGAGGAGCTGGCAACTCGTTCCCACGGCATGGAGTTGAGTATCGCCAATCACAGAAAGAAGGAGCCGATCACCGACTTCAAGAAGGATAAGGTGTTCGCCCCAAATGTAGACAAGACTAGGAAGAAGCCCGCCAAGGAAGCTTTTACCGCCAACACTACCCCCATTAATACCTCATTCGCGCCCATCAACATCTCCTCTAAGAACAAAGCAAAGGAAATAAAGAAAGGTGAGCCTTCTCGTACCCAAGACAGGTACAAAAACACCTTGAGGGAACTGGAGCAGAAGACGTACCCTTTTCTTGACTCTGACATGGCTACAATGTTAGACGACTTGCTGGAAAAGAAGATGATCGAGCTACCCGAATGCAAGCGTCCTGAAGAGATGAATCGCGTAAACAATCCTAAATACTTCAAGTACCATCATATTGTGAGCTATCCTGTTGGCAAGTGCTTCATCCTCAAAGAACTCGTCATGAAGCTATCATAACAAGGGCAAATCGAGCTCGACCTTGAAGACACGGCCCAACGCATACTACTACGATTGTGTTTGGATCGTTCGATCCTGTGTCTTTCCAAGTGACACCTGACCATTCCTGTCAACGCTCAAGCTGCATGGCACCTTCAGCCCAACCATCAATGGGGGCAAGCGACCAAGATGCATATACCGATGATGAAGAAGGATGGACATGGGTGACCTACAAAAAGACGAGGACGCCAAAACCACGAGTCATACAACCAAAGGTGTAACAAAGAGGAAATCACCACCGCCATAACAATAGGAAGCCTAAAAGAAACATAAGGACTGATAAGCCAACATATGCTGGGGAACCTATGGAGAAAGAGCCACGCATTCCCGTCTTTTTGCACGAGTATTTCCCAAAAGACTTTTTCCAACAGTGCACTACCGTCGTCTATCATATGGTTGAAGTAGAGATGGAAGAGCCCTTAAAAGGCAAAGCTATCGCCACTAAGAGACAAAAAGCGATCACGCCCGAATAAGGTCTGCCAACACACTTTAGCATCGAGGAAACGCTACGATTGCCAAAGAAGATACGAAGAGCACTAGCAGCGGTCTTGGCAAGTCCTGACGACCACGAAGTACAAGAAAGCAATGACGAAGGCTTGAAGCTTTGGCCACATGAATGTGTCATATGTTATGTCGTCCATGACGCAATCAACTTCACTGACGAAGATTTACTGTCAGGATCAAAGCCTCACAACCACATGCTTATAGATGATGGGTCGACCATAAACATCATGCCAAAGTCAACAATGACCACAATCGGCATCAAGATGGATGAACTGTCCCTAAGCCGTCTGCTGATCCAAGGTTTTAACCAAAGAGGACAAAGGGCGATGGGCATGATTCGAGTGGAAATGACCATTGATAAACTTAAATCAAGCACGATATTCCACGTGATTGATGCAAGAAATTCCTACAGCTTGTTCCTAGAAAGGCCTTGGAACCACGGGAATGGAGTAGTGTCATCCACCCTCCACCAATGCTTAAAATTTTACCAGGAATGAGTAAAGGTGATCCAAGGTGATACCAAGCCATTCACCGAAGCCGAATCACACTTTGCAGACCCTAAGTTCTACATGGATGAAGACATGGTGCCCAAAGCTCTTCCAGAAGAGATCAAATCCACGGGCAAAGCAGCACCTAAAAAGCAGGAGTGGCAAGCCATGCCCAAGAAGCAAGAAGGGCAAGCCGTACTATCTTCAAGCAAAAACGATGACGATCCTACTAAACCTGCAACAACCAAAGGGAGTAGGTCGCCTTCAAAAGGACCGAACACACCCATATTCCGATACATCCCAATGTTAAGAAGAAAGAATGGTCAATCCCCGTTCGAAAATGGAGCAAGAAAAACCGATACATAGTGGCACAAAGATAATGTGAAGTTGCTCAAGACGAATGCAGTTTTGCCTCTAACACCGCTAGGCGACGCTAAAGTTGCAAAACTACCACAAGGCTTCATAAAAGCTCTACCAAAAGGGGTGAAATCAAGCTTTCTTCCAACCAAGAGGACCGAGGAAGGTTTTGATCCAAACGCCTACAAACTCATGTCGAAGGCTGGGTACGACTTTGCTGCATTTTCGAATCCTGGAAAGAAGGTTTCAAACATCGTCAACGACAAAGAACGTAACCTCACCAAGACTCAAAAGAAGTTGAAGGAAAATGGTTACGGAGTTGACAGCAACAAAGCTGGACTTGGCTTCATACCAAATGCACCCGTGATGATTTCAAACAAAGCGAAAAACGCTAGCGCTCAATACGCTAGCGTAAGCATTGAACAAGATCAATAAGAGCCTAAACCCGTCCCTCGAACGTCAGCCTTCGATAGGATGAGTCGTTCAAGAACCAGAATTTTAGTGCTTAATTGCATTGGTGGTCAAGACCGAACCTCCGTATTCAAGAGGCTTAATGCGCCAACATCTCAAAGCTTTGTTTTCAAAAGGTTGTCAAAACCTAAGAAACAAAGCAACACGGTTAGCTCTCCTCCACGATGGTCAGCTTCGGAAAGACTTGAAGATAATAAGAAGCTTTCTAGAAAGAATGAGACAACGCCAAAAGAAGAAAAGCTCAACAGGCTAGCAAAAAAAACGACGTTCGAAGCTTGATTCCTTCAAGGATGAAACGCCAAGCAATCTTGGAGGTTGACACAAATAGACCACTGAAAGTAAGAAGGCGTACCATCATCCACATCAGACAAATTTCATGCCAACAAGCTCGAGAAGACAGCACTGAAAAGGAGGTCTAAGATGTCTTCCACATCATGATCCAAGAAGGCAAAGAAGACGAAATCCCTGCCACATCACTATCCAAGAAGGCAAAGAAGACGAAATCCCCGAGAAAAATGTCACTGTTGCACCACCACAGCTCGAAGATGGGGGGGCAAGCCATGGTTGATGATCTCAAGGAACTCAACTTAGGCACAAGCGAGGAACCAAAGCATATATTCGTAAGTGCATTATTAAGTGCGAACGAGATAGAGGAGTATTACCAGCTGCTATTAGAATACAAAGACGTCTTTGCTTAGACCCTACAAAGAAATGCCTGGCCTTGACCCTATCATCATTGTGCATCATCTTGCAGTCAAGCCTAGAACGCGACCGATAAAGCAACTCAAAGACGCTATCGATTTGAGCTCATCCCATAAATCGAGGTCGAGATTGACAAGCTAATCGAAACAGGCTTTATTTGAGAGGTGCAATACCCTAAGTGGATCTCTAACATCGTCATTGTCCTTAAGAAATCTGGACCTCAACAACGCTTGCCCGAAGGACGACTTCCTTTTGCCAATCATTGAAATCATGATGGACGCAACCACTAGCCATGAAGCATTGTCATTCATGGACGGTTCTTCTGGATATAATCAAATTCGCATGGCCCTCGAAGACGAGGAACTAATAGCCTTTCGCACTCTAAAAGGTATCTACTGTTACAAGGTGATGTTTTTTGTTATGAAAAACGCTGGAACTACATATGAATGCACAATGCAGAAAATCTTCAATGACATGCTACACAAAAACGTAGAATGTTACGTAGATGATGTGGTGGTCAAGACAGAGAAAAGATAAGATCACTTGAAGGATTTACGAATAGTGTTCGAAAGGCTATGAAAATACAACCTCAAGATGAACCCGTTAAAGTGTGCATTTGGCGTCACCTCTGGAAAGTTCCTCAGCTTCATTATCAAGCACCGTGGTATTGAAGTGGACCAATCAAAGATCAAGGCCATTCAAAGCATGCTTGAGCCAAGAAACCTGCATGAGCTAAAAAGTCTTCAAGGATGGCTAGCTGTAACACTCCACCCCTATTTTTATTTAAAAATGGGTTTTTAATTCTTAGTTGGTGTGCTCAAGGGGGCCTACCTTCTGTTTTTGTGTCCCCCATTCCCGTCACTCTTCCATCTCTCTCCCTGTCCTTTTTCCCTATCCCGTATACCTCACATCTTCTCTTTCTTTCAACTCTCTGCACTTTCTCCCATATCTCTCAAAATCCTCTCACCCCGCGACCCATAATCGTGTTCATCCATCACCACACCACCCTCCCTAGCGTCAACAGTGTCGTCATCATCATCATCATCATTCTGCCGTCTCTTTCTCTCTGGTCGCATGCGAAGAACGACGAAACCCAGGAGCACTCCGACGATATTTTTTATTGTTCCGGTTAGGTAAGCCTTGGTTTTCTCTCTAATCCTTTTAGAGGAGGTGTGGATGAGTTTTGATGCGTTTTATTTCGTCATTTCCAAGGTTTTTTTAGCAAGATCAAATTGGGAGAAAACTCACCCAACTCCGTGCGAGCCCATGAGTGTCGAGGAGTTTTCCGTCTATCTTAGGTCGTTCCACGGTGAACCAAAGGTATGAAAACACTCATCTTGTCTAGTACTTCATTTTGGTACCTAGATTGGAGCCTAAGGTGTACGTTTGCAGTCGGCCGGAGCTGTAGAAGCTCCGGCGTTCTTCTCTGTTTGTTTCCGACAGCATGCAGGCCCTTCAGGCCGTTCAGGACACCCACGGGCTTTGGGCCCATAAACCAAATCCAACCCATTCTTTTTCTTTTAATTAATTTTTGTTATTTATTTTAATGACCCAAAGGGCCTTGGGCTGTTTTTATTTAGAAATGGCTTAAAGCTCGACCCTGTGTGTGAGGCCTTTGGGCTGTGCAGTGCGTGAGTGTGTGCGTGTGTATGTGGACTGTGTGCATGCGTGAGTGTGCCGTGCATGCGTGTGCGTGTCGTGCATGTGTGTAGCGTGTGTATGTGTGTCCGTGTGAATGTGTGAGTGTGTGTGTGTGTTGTGCCGTGCGTGTGTGTGTGTGTTGGTTTGGGCTTAAGCTCAAACCACTTATTTTCACCCTAACCCTTTTTAACCAAAAACCTTAGGACCCAAAAACCCAAAATCTCTCCTAGGCCAATTTTGACGTTCCGAATTCGTTTTTGGCGTCCATTTCCTAGAATTCTACCGTTTGGGCATAGTTTGATAAATTGTACATTTTTATGCTTAGGTGAACTTGCTAGTGGGGATTTCCTTAATCCTTTTCCACACAACTTTGCTGCTACGGAGTATCTGTGAGTGGACCCCTTCTAAAATTACATGATTTCATAGTTTAATTGCATAAATGAAAAGCAATCCTTACGAGTTTATGGATTGATTTTATGTTAAGCATGTTTATTGAAATGTTGATTATCGTCTCGTTATTTTGTGAGGAATTAATTGTTGGCCTATATTGAACTATAGTTTGATATATTGTATTTTCTATAAAAACCATGAACTGGTAGACTATCTAATGGATGACGATAAGATGCTAGAACATGTTTTAGAAACCCCTCTTTATAGTATAGATGATGGATGACTTTATACTATTTGTGCGTACTTAGTGGACACTATGCCGCCTGGGGCGAGGATTTGGTGTTGGTAGTTAGGCCGGGAGAAATAATCCCTAGCTACGGGTTGAGGGACACAGAGCAAGCATTGGGCCGGGAGTTGGTAATCTCTGGTTACGGGCGCAGAGACCACGGTGCTGGCATAGGGTCGAGAATTATATTTATTCAGTGATCTTACTAGCAGCACATCGCGCTTATGAGACGATCTGTGAGACGATTGACATTTTGATTTCCGCGATATGTCTTTTGAGATGTTTTTGGCATGCTAGGATTTTCAGTAAACCTATCACTTATTATGCTAGTAGTTTTCTTTATATAAACTATGGGGTTAGTATCTTGATAACTGTTTTATTATTATTATATAGATGAACCTGGTCCATTCACCTTTGTTTTGCGCCCCCATTCAGGTCTTAGAATCGAGACACACAATCCCAGTGTCAATGCACTTCAACATCGGCATCTTTGAGCCGTCTCGGTGTAGGACCCATTCCTTTATTCATTCAATTTTATATTATTTCTTTTAGTGTTCTAATTAGCTGTATGCTCTTAACACATTCCTAAGTTATTAATTCATTGTATTTCAATTCATAACCCTTATTTATTTCTCATTCTTAGCTTTTGTATCAATTAATGGCTTTCATCACCTTCGGGTGTCGGCTAGCACGTGTCTATCCTAGTATTCGAGCAATATCAGAGTTGGGGCGTGTCACTAGCCTTCATCAGATGCTTCATCTCCAACCTCGTAGGGCGTTGTCAACCGTTTAATCGACTTATGAAGAAAGATGTTCATTTCGTATAAGACGAAGCATGCCACAATGCTTTTGAAAGCATAAAAAAGTATTTATCAAGTCCACCTGTCCTGGGGGCGCATGTGCCCAAGAAACCACTCATGTTGTACATCGCCGCTCAAGAAGGTTCTGTTGGAGCACTCTTGGCACAAGAAAATGAATCCCATAAAGAAGTAGAGTTTTACTACCTCAGTCGAACTCTCACCGGCGCTGAGTTGAACTACTCCCCAATAGAAAAGATGTGCCTTGCCTTAGTGTTCGCCATTCAGAAACTTAGACATTACATGCATGCTTATACCATCCACTTGGTTACTAAGACCTGGTTTGGTACTGAGGTGATTTTGAAAAAAGCTGCTACCAAAAAAAGCTGGCAGCTGTTTTTGTGTTTGGTAAACACTTAGCTTCAACTTTTTTTCACAGTTTTGGGTGAAAAAAAGCCAAAAACAAGAAGCTGCAAAACTTAGCTTTGAAAAACCGGCTTTTTTTCACATCTGTTTTACATAAAAGTTTACCAAACACTCTAATACTGCTTTTTTTTTTTCAAAAGCACTTTTACAAAAAAGTTTACCAAATACTCTGTTGCTTTATTTCACAGCTGCTTATTCTCACAGCACAGCAGAAGCAGCTTTTTTTCAAAGCACATCAATACCAAACTAGCCCTAAAGCTGACCTAGTCAAATACGCCATGTCCAAACCAGTTTTGACAGGGCGACTCGCTAAATGGGCATTGCTTCTTAATCAGTATGAGATCATTTACGTCCTAGCTAAAGCCGTTAAAGGACAAACGCTAGTAGACTTCCTTGCCGATCACTCAATCCCAACTGATTGGAAAATCTTAGACGACTTGCTTGACGAGGAGGTGTTCTACATCGACATCTTCTCGACATGGACGATGTTGTTCGACGGATCCGCACGAGCAGACGGAGCGGGGGCAGGAGTAGTATTCATGTTGCCACAAAGGAAAATACTACCTTACTCCTTCTAACTAAGTGAGATATGCTCCAACAACGTCGTTGAGTACCAAGCACTGATTATCGGGCTCCAAATAGCGATCAACATGGAAATCACAACTCTTGAGGTATATCAGGACTCCAAGCTCATAATCAATCAACTCTTGACGGAATATGAGGTGAAGAAAGAAGATCTCATCCTATACTTCCGGCTGGCAACTCAACAGCTACAAAAGTTCGAGGCCGTGACATTAGAACATGTTCCAAGAAAGGAAAATCAAATGGTAGACGTTCTCGCCAATCTAGCCTCGAGTATGACACTAAGAAAAGATGAAGCTGTAGACGGGCTAGTTTTCCAAAGATGGGTGATCCCGCTTGTTACTGAAATGTTACTGGATGATAAAAATTTCATCTTAGTACTTCCAGTCGACGTTGAAGAGTGGAGACATCCGCTGATCGACTACTTGGAGTATGGAAAGCTTCCAGATGATCCTAGACACTGCTCTGAAATACATCGACGAGCACCGGGCTTCCTTTACTACAAAGGAACACTCTACTGACGCTCTTTTGAAGGAGTGCTCCTGAGATGCCTAGGTGAGGAAGAAGCCAATCAAGCCATGAAAGAAGCACACTTAGGTGTGTACGGGGCACATCAGTCTGGGTCAAAGCTACATTTCCAGCTCAAAAGAATGGGTTACTACTGGCCAAGCATGGTGAAGGATTGCCTGGAACACACCAAAAGGTGCCAATTCCACGCCAACTTCATACATCAACCGCCTGAACCATTACACCCTACAACTACTTCGTGGCCGTTCGACTCATGGGGATTGGACGTCATAGGACCAATTACGCCAAAGTCATCTGCAGGAAAAGCTTACATCCTAGCTACAACAGATTACTTCTCCAAGTGGGTTGAAGTCGTCCCTAAGGGAAGTCAAGAAGGAAACTGTCGTTCGTTTCATCAAGGAGCATATCATCCACCAATATGGTATGCCTTGCTACATTATCACTGACAACGGAAAACAGTTCTCCAATCGACTAGTGGACGAGCTCTGTGAGAAATACAAGTTCAAGCAGCACAAGTCTTCCATGTATCATGCTTCGGCCAACGGTTTCACGAAAGCATTCAACAAGACACTGTGCAACCTCTTGAAGAAGGTAATCAGCCGAACAAAGAAAGGCTGGCATGAAAGAATAAGTGAAGCACTTTGGGCATATAGGACTACACATAGGACTCCCACCCAAGCTACGCCTTATTCTCTTGTATATGGCGTAGAAGTTGTTCTGCCGCTCGAAAGTCAAATCCCTTCACTAAGGATGGATATACAAGAAGGCTTGACTGAAGAAGAAAATGCAAAGCTAAAACTTAAAAAGTTGGAAGCACTCGACGAAAGAAAGCTTGAAGCTCAACAACACTTGGAATGCTACCAAGCACGGCTATCCAAGGCATACAATAAAAAGGTCTGCCTAAAGTCTTTCTAAACTGGAGATCTTGTCCTTGCATTGCGTAGGCCTATCATCACAACTCACAAGACAAAAAGCAAGTTCACATCAAAGTGGGACGACCTTACGTAATACAAGAAGTCTACACCAACGACGCGTACTTAATTAAGGCGGAAGACGGATTGAAGATCGATCCCATCAATGGCAGATTCTTGAAGCACTACTACCCCTAAAACAAACACACCATGCTCCTCGCCCGCAAGAGCATAAACTGCGTACGGCACCAAAAAAAAAAAAAAAAAAACACTTTGATGAACAAAGAGCAAATTCAAGAATGCGAATACTTTATTTCATTAAAGGAAAAAATTGGCCCCGAAGCCTGATTACAAAAAAAAAAAAAAAAAAAAAAAGCAGAAGACGCTACTTGAAAACTATGTCCCTAAAACTACGGAGGCAATCTTCAAGCAAGCCTTCCAAAGTCTTCAAAGTCTCTACCTCGATGGGAGACAAGATGGGCAACTCCATAGCCTTGCCTTTCTCTTGTTCTAGGCGTGAAATCTCCTCTTGGCACTAAGAAAATGTAGCTCCCTACTCCGCGAGAACACTTTCAAGTTGTGATACTTCGATTCCCAACTGTTCTCGCTCTCGTACCAGCACATCTAGAAGCACCTGGATAGAAGCTAAAGAAGTCTCTGTGACTGGATAATCTCCTGAAGCAGCTTATTGAGAAGACCGAACTCGGGCTAGTGACAAGTCTATTGTTGCGAGTTGATGAACTCTAACATCTAGACTCAACTTCTTCGAGGAATAGCACACAAGGAAGAATACTCAGTCGAGGCGGCCATAAGTTCGGCAATCTTGATCTTCAAGGACGAAGAATTAACGTTAAGGTTGTCAATTGCAGAAACAAGCTTTGACAAATCCTCCTTGAGCAACGCAAGGTCTTCCAACTGGCACTTTGAAATCTTCCCCTCAATATGGCTCTTGATATCCATTGCCGCACGAAGGTTGATGCGATGGATAAGCAGCTCAGTACCACTAAGGTTTGGCCCTCTTAGAGAGATCTCAAAGCTAGCTGGCAAAGGTGTTGAACGCATGACGGGCTCTTGCATACCTCCACCTACACATGGCAAACTTGGGAAATTTAGCGGATTTAGAACAAGCTCTGCATCAGGCGAACCCCCGGTCTACCTGTCTTTAGATAGGTTACCTCCAAACAACATCTCCGTATAGGAATAAATGCTCGTGGTTGCCAAATCAAAAGAACAAGAAGGCCCAACCTAAAGAAGACAAAGAAAGATGTTAGAAACAAAGGCTAAAACAATGAAAGCATAAGAAATCAGGAGAGAGAAGGAAATACATACATCTTTCTCAAATGACACATGGCCATCGAATTGAGAGGGCCTAAACACTTCTTTCTTCTTATGATGAAAATTGACATCGTTGTTGACCTGAGCACCTTCAAATGGTCGCTTGTTTAAAACTTGTTAACGCTGTTAAAAAACATCCATCTTCGTGCAAATCAACTTCATCTCCCGCCTCTTCAGAAGCATCTGGATGATGAGAAGACAAGTACGGGCGTTGAGAGGCTAAAACCATAGGTCTATCTTGCAAAAGAGTTGCACTCACGCAATCAAAAGGTACCAATTACGTAGGAACCACAAAACAACCCTCTATCGATGCATCATTGTGTGAGTGAGAAGAATTGGTACCACTTGCCTTCCCCAGGTTCTTATAATGTACCTTTGACCACCAAATTACATAAGCACGGGTCACTGGATTACTCTTAAACTCGTCCTTGGCCGGCAAGGTGATAGAAGCATTTGTACATGCATGGGTACAAGACTCTCAATGCATATACATAGCTTGCAAGGATTTCGACTTGGCTTTTTCCTTAAGCTTGCCTGGCACATTTTGGACAAAACCAAATTGCCTGCTAAAACTGCAGGGACTATACTGCTGAATGATGCATCGGTCTTCTTACCGCAAAGAAACACACCCCAAGCGGAAACTTATAACATACGACAAAACTGAGAAGCGAAGATGCGAATCATCCATGATGCCTTGCCGCACCTAGCCAACTCTCGCCAAGCGGTCCATCCTTAAGCCTTCACAACTTCTAAACAACGCTTGCGCCTGCTAATCGTCTAGGCTCTTAGCAGAAAACACGCCAAAATACTTCGTCATCAAAGGCCCTAGCTTGACTAAAGTTGGTGAAGAAGGCCCTGACTTGTCTGAAGTTGAAGAAGAAAAATGAGTGCCAAAGTACTCACCCAACCAACCATACACATAGTGGTAGGGAAGTACCGCAGCATGATCTTCAGTGTTTGTCGAGTTTGAAATAACACTCAAGCCGTTATAAATGTTGGCTAAGGCCAGAATAGCAAGGCTAAAAAATTTGCTTGCATCCATCTTGCTAGCAACTTTGAAGACTCCGGGACGGACGAAGTTGACGTCGTCTTTAGGGAAAACAAACTTACAAATCCAACAAGCTAAGAAAACGGCTAGGTAAGATTCTTCCAAGTACTCTGACGCCACACCAAGATCCTCATATGCCTTTAACTCGGCAGAGGTACGGCACCCAGCTGGACCAATGACACCTGACGGATCTGAGTCTCCCTTAGGCCTGGTTGTCTTATTACGACCACTTTTCTTTGAAGGTCTCTTGTACTTTATGGCATACCAATATCAAAACCGGATCCATGAAGAAATTTTCATGCCTGACTTACCCGAGGCCTTTTGGGAAAGCTTATTGTACGCTCAAAACAAATACCAGCAACTCGCAGGCATTCCTTAACTGTTGCGATAAGAAAACTCCTCCACACTAGAGACGACATTTTCATAAAATTTTCCTTGGATCAAGCCTCTTATCTTATGGAGATCCCTAAGTGAAATCGACATCTCCCCTTGAACCGTGTGAAGTGTGTTGGTCGCTGAACACTAATTCTCAAAGAATGCACGAAGGACGAAAGGATGTTGATCATAACTAAACAAAGATATGTATACAGCATAATAAAGGCCCATGTTGGTAAACACATCTTTGGAGCGACTCAAGAAATCTTCAAGCCATTCCCAATAAAACTCAACGAAGGCGGCTCCTCCAGTAGTCGATAGGGTGCTACTCCAAGCCACAGCTCCGCTACAGATACGATCACCAAGAAACTCAGACGAAGCCGAATGATTGTCATGAACATGGTGGGAAGGGTTTAAGATAAGAATCCTCGATATGCACGCCTTCTTCTTTGTATTTGGTCAAACAAAGTCTACCACCTCTCAAGATACTTCAGAAGACCACGACTTAATATGCATGGAGTTGTCTTTTGCGGGAAGAGCAAGTGCCTTAGGACCAATCAGTGGCGCGTAAAGCTTCAATGTCGTTCCCCTATCTTACTAATCGCCTTCCTTCGCAAGAATGGTGATGGTGTTGCTCTTAAAACACTTGAAAAATACCATGACCGCAACAAAACAAAATCAGCCACAAAACTTGAGTAGCACGGCAAATAGGGCAGCTACAGAATGGTCATTCAAGGCACGCTACAGTGGCAAAGAAAACCAAAATGCCACGCAATCGCAATACGCAACCCCGCAGCGATTACGTAAGCAGTTTCTTGCACCACACGGCGACATCACCACCAAAGAAAAACTGTGACAAAAAAGCATTACACAGCGAAGTCCCACTGCAGTATTTTGCACATCACTACACGACAGTGTACCACCGAAGGAAAACTGTGATCAAAAGGCATTACATAACGAAACCCCATTGCAATCTCTTGCACAAGCACTAGGCAGCAAAAAGCACAGGTACACCCACGTCTTGCTACCACGTCTCTGAAAGCTTCATGAGGACCCCGACATCATGCTCTCTCTTCTCAAAATTAAAGATTTCTAACATTACCACAAAGAAATCCATCAGTGGGGAACAAATATTATATATAAATAGCCACATTATATTATATTATATATATATGGACACGGTGATGGGACAATCACGTTACAAACATATATATATATATATATATGGCCCAAAAGATCAAAGCCGTCCCCTGCTTGCAAAGAATAGGCCTTATAGAATAAAGGACGCATGAAGGAATTTGCTAGGCGACTGCCTTCTCTTCTTCTCGTTCGCAGCAATGGCTTTCTCTCATCTGCAAGCAACTTACTTGTGACGACTCGTGCCTCGTCTCCACTGCAACCGAACTCCCACAAATAGCATGGAGAACTGTAGAGGTTGAAGAGATGGAAAGCAACTCGTCCTTGCGATTTAAACTTGCACTCGCAGCCACTCTTTTTGTCCAACACTGAGTTCAACAGGCGGCAGACACGGAGAACACAATGTAGTGAAGGAGCAGTACAATGCAGTCGGGATGTGAGACAGCAAGCAGGTGCAGTGACCATGCGGTGCCCTATACGTGTGTGTAAGTGTATGAATATATAATGGTCTCAACAATTGTAAATGCAACTAGTCTGCATGTAGTGCGGTGACTATGCAGTCCTGCATATGCATAATGATCTCCCAAGTGTCACTGACCCGCATAAGCAAAAGAAGGACGGTGACTATGCAAACAATGATCTGCTTGCAGAGAAAAATGTAGTGCATCGACTGTGCAAGTAAAAAATAGTCTGCATGTGGTGCAGCGAGAAAGCCCATCGAGGAACCCAGCAGTGTCAATCTACCATACTCATCATCGAAACATACATACACACACATACACACAAAAATAAGATGCACGCTACTATTAGTGAGTCAAAAGAAAAGGGTGGTGGCGACAAAATCATTGCAAGTTAGAACAAAAATGGGGATGATGGTGCATCAGACACCATCTTAAAATATATATAAATAAAATAAAATAAAAGAGAGAGAGAGAGAGAGAGAGAAAGAGAGAGAGAAAGGTTATGGGATGGTGCATGGCATCATTTTGAAAATATAATAATAATAAGGAAAGTAACACATCTTAGTGAGATATATGCTTTATTTTTATTTAGCACAATACACTGAATGAAATAAAGCTCATCCATAGAAATTACAAATATGTAAAAAAAAAAAAAAAAAATTAAAAAAATAAAAAGGAAAGGAAGGGAAGCCTTCACAAAGGTTGCTCGCGTGCCGCCACAGTACTTGGCGGAACTCCAGGAAGAAAAGGCACCAGAGGTTGATTATTCGGAGCCTCAATACTTGATCGAGCTATAGATGACGAAGGCAAAAAGTGCCTCTACAGTACAACCACAAACCTCTGATGGTCACTTTGAATCCGACCTTCGAAGTCCTACAGCTGATCAAGCTTCCTCTTCATCCTCATCGAATAATTATTTGCAAGTATGTGCCAATCTCTATTCTCGTGCTTGAGCTGTCTAATCTCTTGTTTAAGATTTGCCACCTCGGCCGTCAATGATTCAACTTGGCGAGTTCGAGCAAGTAAACGTTGGCCCATATTAGACACAAAGCCCACGCATTGAATACTGAAAGCCAAGGAGTCTTGGACAGCAAACTCATTAAACTGTCTTGAAAACAGCCTATTATCTCTAAGAGTAAGGAGGTTCCTAGCTACTACCGTAGCCGTTGTTGCATCTCTCATCACGGAGTCTTCAACTGTAAGAGGGTCATTCGAAGTTAAGAAGGATAGGCGTCATATATTACCCTGACGCAGCGTGTCTGTATCATTCCCGAGACTCAAATCTAAGCAGATGTTAGACGGGTAGGCCATTTTCCAAAAAAAAAAAAAAAGGTAAAAGAAAAGGGTTGGATGGAGTAAAATCTCATAAATACACCAGAGACAATTTTCACGAGTGGGCAATCTTCAAAGTGTGCATGTTGGATGTAATCAATACCTCTATAAAAGGAGAGGCAACACAGCCACCAATTCAAAAATCGAAGAGACACCACTCTCCAAATTTCAAAAGCCGGATTTTCCTGCATAAAATCAGTCAACACTTTTCAGACGCAACCTCAGCTTGTCAGATAACACGTGCAACTTTGTCAAAGATCTCTGACAAAGTTGAAAACGCGTGAAGTTCACTATTCCAACTACCACACTTTTGTCGACAAGCGTGGGTGACAAGGCCGCACCCGCACCACTACCTACTATTGGAAAATCCCTATATATTTCGAACTCATCCTCCATGGCAAGACACACTTCCAAAACGCATGACTCTTCTTCCTTGCCAAGAATGCATCTGCAATCAAACCTCTCAACATACTCAGTTTCTTCCCCCTTGAAAACACCTCTACAACTAGGTCACACCAGAGCAAAAGTATCTCATATCATCAGGGTCAAAAGCAAGAGTATCTCATAGCATGTCTTCTCTCTGTCTTTTTCTCTGTTCTTGTTCTTCCCTACAGGACAAGGAGAAAAAGAGCAATCAGTCGGCACTTGGAATCAAGCTTCCCATCAGGAACCGACTGCCTGGAACCCCTTCCCTGATTGCTTACCTAGCATCGCTCTCAAGTACTCATCTTCAACTACTGATGTACTTCCAAAAAAGATACTAGATGCCTGGAGAACAGATAAGGCAAGCAAAAAATGATACATCGAAGCATGTGGAGACAAGCGTAACAAATACATGTACTGATTCATCCGCTACTTCTTCAAAAGCAAAAGTATCTCATATTATCAGGGTCGAAAGTATAGGTATCTCATATCATGCTTTTTCCCTATCTTTCCCTTTACCTTTGTTCTTGCCTGTAAGACAAGGAGAAAGAAAGCGATCAGTTGGAACTTGAAATCAAACTTCCAATCTGGAACTGATTGCCCGGAACCTTTGCATGGTTGCTTACCTAGCATTGCTCTCGAGTGCTCGTCTTCAGTTGTTGGTGGGTCTCTAATTTCCTCAGCGAATACTCCAAGGACAGTTGATATGAAGTTGGCACTTTACACTGAAGCTGCCAAGCATGGATGAGTCGCTATGAAGTGATGCTCTGAATGACCATTTAAATGCAAAAGGTTACGCACCGCTTCTGCTATACAAAAGAAACAAGCAGAGAAGAATGCAGCATAATGAGCTGTAACAAATCATTATAGCACGATGTCCTTCTCTGCAGAACCGCATAATCCAAACGGATGAGTCTAAGTCAAATCCAAGCTCGACATCATTGCTTTAATCGAAGAGATCGAGAAGCCTCGATGGCCCTTGAAGAAATCACAAGTCCGATTCAAAATCAAGTGTCTACCACCCTTGAATCAAATTCAGCTCCACATAAAAGGAGTAAATTCAAACATTTGGTACAAGTCTGGTAGAAGTAACCCCCAGCCCAGTTCAAGAATAAGCCTGTGAAAAGTCAACAATTGGAGGAAACCAGAAAATCCTTTAACCCAGTTCAAGATCAATGTTGTGGAAAGTCAACAAGCGTAACAAAATACATGCCGATTCATCCACTACCAAAGCCAAAGATCATCTACCACGTGAAGCTCCTTGTGGTCCAATTCTATTCAAGATCAAGCCTCGACGGCCCTTGAAGAAATTTCAAGCAAAATTCAAGAACAAGCCTTAACGGCACTTGAAGAAAACTTTCAGCCCAATTCAAGATCAAGCCTTAACGACCCTTGAAGAAATTTCCAGTCTATTTCAGGATCAAGCCTTAAAGGCCTTTGGATCGACATCTACATTAAGGAACTTCCAAACGCATCTCCTACACGTGACAAGCACATGTATACGACGCGCCTTGAAGTGGGGGCATTTGTAAACATCGAAATTTCGGTGAAATAAATGTTGACCAATAATTAAAATTTCAACATTCATGTATCACATAAATTTTACACGTATCATGTAACTTAACAAAATCAGAAAAGTCATCAAATAGGACATATGTCAACACCTGGCATAAATGATTTATTTCATTTGAATATTATATTCAAAATTAGGCCTTGAAAATTTCTATATACAGAAGTCAATTTCATTCATTTCACTACACCAATTCACATCACACCAAAATCTTAAGCTTTGAAACTCTAAAGCTCTCAAGCAAATGCCGAAGGATCAAGAAAGCCCTCTTCGTTCTTCGTCAAGTCCTCCTACAAGATCAAACCCTGATGGCCCTTTAAGAAAGTGTTCATCGTTCATCATCCGTTCATCCTAAGATCAAGCCCTAACGGCCCTTTGGATCAACAACATCAACAAATCCACACATCCGTTCTTCAAGATCAAGCCCAAAAGCCCTTGAAGATCTATTCATCCTCAACCCTTAAGATCAAGCCCTGAAGGCCTTTGAAGAAACTTCCACCAACTTTCAAGATCAAGCCTCGAAAGCCCTTGAAGAAACTTCCCTCAACCTTCAAGATCAAGCCTCGAAGGCTCTTGAAGAAACTTCCAACCGTTCATCCAAGATCAAGCCTCGACGGCCCTTGAGTCAACAAAACATCCACTAATCTACATCTTACGGAGATCGAATCAGAGGATCAAATTATGAAGAGATTGTAACCCCGAATCATTAATACAAAATATTATTTTGTACACGTGTTCTTGTCTCGTTTCATCGTAGAAAAATTCGTGTTTACAATGGGTTACCAAGATTTATTCAAGCTTAAGTTATTTAATGAAATTGAGGGAACATCTTTAATTTACTAACCATATGATGGCCCTGCACTACTTAAGTAGAGAAAATGGAAGCTGCGATCAAACCAACAAAACAACTACAATAGTATTAGAACAAATACAATAAAAAATTAAAATACAAGAGGAAAGTTCCAAAATTTGAGTGAGAATATAGAGATTCAAATTCAAAACCCTAACCCTAAAATCAGTCCAAATATATGCATACCAATTTCTAAGCCATAAAGTGAGAAAGGCTAGCAAATGCAAACCACCCTGCAACCCAATCGTCATCCACCATCATTCATAAGAGAGAATAAGCATAGGGGTAGTTTTTGAACAAGAAAAATATTACGGCGACAAATTGTTATCAAGGGCTCATTAATAAAGGAATATCCAAAAAAACAGATACAAATGAAATCAAACTTACCCGACCAAAAAAAAAGGGAATATTCATCCAAATGAGCGGCAAATGTGAGAAAGAGAGTGAAACCAAGGCCGAATTTATAAGGTTTTCAACGAAATTGGGGAAAATTGCTACAAAAACAAAGCTTTTGATGGCAGTTTTGAAGAGGTTCTGGTGCGCAGAGTCCCATCTCCACTGAGTTGGCTCGGAGGAGGATAAAGGGTTCTTTTGGCATCTGCAGAGGGACGAATCGGGAAACGTGAAGCAGGTTTGACAGGAAGTATGAACAGGGGTGGTAGTGGGGACTTGGGATTGGAGTAGATTGGAAACCACCGTGAGAGAGAGAGAAAAAGAAAGATGACAGAAATTAACAAACTGAAAACAGGGAAGGGAAGATAAAGTGGAAGAGATGGGCACGGAGAAGGCAGAGAGCACGCAAAGTGGATTTGTCAAATTTCAAAGATTGTTTAAACTTTTGCAAAATTTGGTGTCCCGCCTTCTCTAATTTTTTATTTTTTTTTAATTATGAATGATTTTACCACATGTTATGCCTGTGGTAGATAATAAAAAGGCGTTGTGGATATTAATCATATTAACCATGAAGATCACGTGTGGTGGCTTAGTATATTTACAACATGCAACTTTCGGATGATCATTAATTACTATTTTACCATGGACTAAAATTTGTTTTTGATAAAAAAATTGTTATTCACCACATGCTCATTATACCCGTGATAAATTTGTATTTTTTACAACGGACTCTTAATGGCCGTGATAAAATTGTCGTCGTAGATGAGTTACTCTATTGATTTAATATTTTTCCCAGAGTTATTGCGCAATATATATGTTATTTTGGTTAACTTTTGTTTGAACGTAGAGAGATTGGATGGCGGCACTAGAGGAATAGTGAGTATGCTTTGTAACCATTCTTTTCAATGTCCCTGCATTTCAATATGGACTTATTTATCAAGTGAGTTAGTTTTCCTGTCTGGGAAATTTCGGTGAATCCCAGGGTTCACGTAACATGTGGTGTGGAAGGTGAACATGTTTTGTTCTTTTTTTCTTAGGAGGTTATTTTTGCATCCAGTGCAAGAAAGCAATATTCCCATGTATTATTTACTTGATGAGCTATGGCGATGTCTTAATTAAGTTTCATCCAGCACAAACAGAATATTATAGAGAATTTTTTCTCCAAAAAAAGATATATAGACAGAAGGCCATGCTGTTAGGCATTGGAAAACATTGCTATATGCTTCATTTGGACAGGCAGGCAGCAGATGTGGGATTATGTTGGTGATGCTTATGCTCACCGCCTGAACCAAGCGAAAGTTGATGGCGAAGTAATAACTGGTATGGATACTCGTCGTATTTGACTGGAAGGGGGTTGCGATGCATGTAAATGAAGTGACGATTCTTGGAATTGGCGGAGCCCGCAAGGTTGAAATTGTGTACTTTAGCTAGCTCTATGCATCTTTTTCGTTTTATTCGCATGACTGATCTTTAGATGTTGTGCTGCTACATATTGTTAACGAGTATAACCGACTTCTTGCAAGTCAGCTTGAGACTCAAAGACAAGTAGGCTGTCAACGAACCCCACCCTTCATGCCTTCTGTGTGCTCTTACCTTTCCTTTTACCCTAATGTATGGTCATTCGGTAGACTACAAAATTTGTTTTGATGTATGTATACTATGTTAGTACTATGAACCTCAACTTATGGAGGCCAAAAGTACGATGGAAAGTTCAGTTTCCAAATTTAGAGAAAGCTCTAAATTGCAAGATGCGGGTTTTTTCAAGCGAAACTGGAGAAATGTCTGGTGGAAAAAATGGTGTTGCAGATGTGAGTTTCTGTTGTAATGTACTCCTCTTCACGTTATATTTACTTTGGATTTTGGCATAGGAATGTTGTGTTCATGCGATTTTATTTTATTTTATTTTTTGTGTGTGTTTCTTTCTTAGATCAACCGTAATCTCATCAAAGACGAAACCTGGCACCGAAAGTTGAAGCAAATTGAAGAGAGGTACGTACGTACTTCCTCTTCATAGTTGAATGATCAATTCTTCCCGTTTGAATGCTAACAGTTTTAGCTAGGACCATGAAGGTAATAATATGGGGTTCAGAATCTGAAATGTGAAATATAGAGAGGCACTAGAATTTGTACCCGCACGTTGCTGCGGGATTGAAAACTATATGAAAGATTATGCAATTTCAATCTTCATAAACAATGTTTGAGTCAAAAACTAAGTTACCAATGCCAATGCAAATTATACACAACCTCATCATGAATGAAACAAATTTAAATATCAAAAGAGAAACCTATTTCGTCTATTAAAAATATTATGAAGTTCTTTGGATACGAAAAAACACAAATTGCTTCCTATCCAAAAACATTAATGGGAAATGTTGTTTACTGCAACACTAAAAGTTGTCCTTTGCTATGTTGGTCATTAAGGAAGCATCCCAGGCAAGGGACAAAAAATTGAAATAAATTTATAGATAGTAGAATTATATCATGAACAAAATAAGGATAAAGTGGGTTTACCTAGTGTTTCTGTGTGCAGAAAGAAGTCTGATTTTGTAAGCAAATGGAGATGACCTTCTCTGGCAATTCTATCGGATGCGATCAAACTTTTGTGTGTTTTCAACTTGCCTTGCAACCAATTTTCTACAAAAAACAAATCGAATTCAAGAAAGTAATTAGACCAAGGCATAAGAGATTATAAGAAAAAGTATAGAAAATGCAAACTACATATACCACTTATTATACTACTTTGTATTCCGAAAACACCTAAAAATATATCGATTTCTAGTGAATAGTTTGTTTCCAATTAATTCCACTTTAGTTTCTTTCAAACCCTTCAACTTATCCTTGACTTTTTTTTCTTTAACAGCATCATAATTAAGAGTTAGCTTCCGTCAAATCCTTCAACCAATCCCACCCATACCTGTCTAACCCTTCATAATCCCAATTTTACTCTCTTAAGCCCTCTAACCTATCCTTGACTTTGTTTTTACAGCTCTTTCATTTAAAAGCTTATTTTCTCTACAAAATCATAATAGTTTCTGTCTTACATCACATTTTAAACTCTTGATAACATTAATTTCCATCTCAAATCAGAATGAACCTCCAACGTTAGAAATATGAGTTATAAAATGTTTAGTAAAAGAATTTGCCAATTCTAATTAAGAACTGTTAATCAAACTATAAAAGCAACATATGAGTTTTTCCAACTTCAAACATAGAACCAACATCGATAATCTAATTGGAAATGGAATAGACCAAACAGACCATGAAGATTACACAATCACAAGATGATATTTGAAGAAGAAGAGTTCATTACATAGTGTGATGATAGCCGATCAACAGTAGAAACTGAGAAGAGTGAAGAACTTGGCCTCAAATTTTCTCCACAATAATTGAAAAAATAAATAAACTTAACATGCAGGAATGATGCTGTTATTTTCTCCAGACAATAAACATCATCCCTTAAAATCTTAAAAATAATGTATGTGCATTTCATTCATATTTCTATTCACATCGTAAACGTAAACCTCAAAACACAACTCATGGAACAACTTTTCTTACTAAACCCTATAACACATTTTAAAATTTTTAAAATAGTTCTCATTTTTTGTTTTCTTTGCTAAATTCATTCATGCGTTTCTTAAATTTAAATTCAGTTTATAAATTTTCACATCAATATTTAGAAAGTAATTTTTTATGTAATCATTTAAAATATGTTGTATAAAACACACTTATTGCTTCCACTTAAGAATACTGATAACACAAAATAAATTAAAGTGGGAGGTTAAAGTAAGTTCTCTTACCAAATAACTGAAGCCAAATTGACACAGAAGCATATCAACGTTGAATCGTCACAGGTACACCATTAGCAACGTTTCTTTACTGATTCAAACATAAACATGAATCAATTAAAAGCATTAAAAATGAAATAACATTTCAATTCTTTGATGATTCATTCATGTGTTTCTTAAATTTAATTCAGTTTATAAATTTTCAAATCAATCTTTAGAAAGTAATTTTTTATGTAATTATTTAAAATATGCCGTATAAAACATACTTATTGCTTCCACTTAAGAAAACTGATTACACAAAATGAATCAAACCTCGAAGTAGTTCTCCTAATGAATTTTCAAAACAACGATACAGTACAGAAAAGAAGATTGACAAAACGAAAGTGCAAAACCGTATGTATGCTGAACTGGTTCCCAAATTAATGCTTAGTTTTATGTTGCATGTAGACTTCTCCTATTGTTCTTCATACATTGGGATATACATATATGTGTTAAAAGTAAAACTTCTGCTACAAGCTTTTATTTCACTGAATGAATTTATAGATACACAGAAGAGAATATATATAGCCTTTGACTCTTTCCAAGTATACCCTTGACTACCTTAACTGAATCCTAACTAATCATAGTTAATAACAAACTAACCACAATTAACTTTTGCTAAACTACTTTATAGTAACAGAAATGGAAGACTTGTTATCTTCCTTAATACACCCCCTCAAGCGAGAGGAGGGATCAGATCTAATGCCAACTGGAAGCTTGGAACACAGGTAGCGAAACTGATTTTTAGACAAAGATTTTGTATGAAGATCAGCCAATTGATCAGCACTACAAACAAACTGGACTGTGAGAAGATTAGCAAGAACCAGTTCGCGAATGTAATGATAATCAATCTCAACATGCTTAGTGCGAGCATGAAAGACAGGATTAGAGGCTAAAGAGATAGCTGAAATGTTAGCACACCACAGGGTAGGCAGTTTGGGTAAAGGACAGTGAAGATCACGAAGGATTTTACAAACCCAAGTGAGTTCTGCAGCGGTATGAGCCAAAGACCGATATTCGGCTTCGATAGACGAACGTGCGACAGTACTCTGTTTCTTGGCACTCCAGCTGATGAGGTTGGGACCAAGAAAGACAAAATAGCCACTGGTTGAACGGCGATCAAACGTGCTGCCAGCCCAATCAGCATCGGAATAGGCGGTGAGATCAACAAGACCCTTGGTAAACCATAACCCCTGAGAGACAGAACCTTTGAGAAAACGAAGAACACGTTTGGCAGCTTGAAAATGTTGTTCACGCGGAGCATGCATAAACTGGCAAAGCTGATTGACAGCAAAAGCAAGGTCCGGTCGAGTCCACGTGAGATACTGAAGGCCTCCAACAATAGAACGATACTCAGTGGGATTGGGGAGAAGAGAACCAGTGTGATCCAGTTTGTGTGAGCCAAGAGGCGTACAGCAAGGTTTGGCACCCTGCATATTGGTCCGCTGCAGAAGATCAAGCAAATATTTAGTTTGATGAAGAAATATCCCTGTAGAAGATCGGTGAACTTCCAGTCCCAAGAAATAGTGTAAGGGACCAAGATCCTTCACCGGAAACCGATTACTAAGCTGGTGAATGAAGTGATGACAGAGACGAGAATCAAGGCCAGTAACGAGAATATCATCTACATAGACGAACAATAACCAGCTGAGAACCATTAAGCACAAACAAGGATGCATCAGATGAAGATTGTCGGAAGCCGAGATCATTCAGAGCTTGAAAAAGTTTGTCAAACCAAGCTCGAGGGGCTTGCTTAAGACCATAAAGCGATTTTTGAAGTTTGCACACATGACCGGGAAAGAGAGGATCAACAAAACCCGGGGGTTGAAGCATGTAGACATCCTCTTTTAAATCACCATGAAGGAAGGCATTGCTGATGTCTAAGTGATTTAAGAACCAATTATGTTGAACAGCAAGACTAAGAAGAATTCGAATGGTAACCGATTTAGCAACCGGACTGAAAGTCTCCTGAAAATCAATACCCTGTTGTTGATGAAAGCCCTTGGCAACAAGCCGGGCCTTGTAACGATCCACAGTACCATCAGGTTTATGCTTAACCCGAAACACCCACTTACAGCCAACGATGTTTTGAGAAGAATTAGAAGGAACTAAGGACCAGGTGCCTATAGACATTAAGGCATTATATTCATCCTGCATAGCAGCGCGCCAGTGAGGAAACTTAGATGCTTGGAGGTAAGTACTGGGAACAGAATCCAGAGCAACAGATAGAGGATGCTTAGTTGCGGTATAAGCCTTAGGTTTGTAGATGCCTGCTTTGGAGCGGGTAACCATAGGATGTGTATTAACCAGAGAGGGAGAGAGAGGTGGAGAAGTATCTAGGGTGGAGAAGCATCGGAAGTTGGAGAAGAATCTGGCGGTGGAGACGTGTCTGGAAGTGGAGAAGCAGCAGAAGTTGAAGAAGCTGCAGGATGAGTGTACGTGCGAAAATAAAGGTCCATGGAAGGAGAATTCACTGGAGAAACATTGGCAGCACGAGAAGGTTGAAGCGGCAGAGACTAAAAGGGATAGAGATCTTCATTAAAAATGACGTGCCTGGAGATATAGACTCGGTTGTCAATCGGATCAAAGCATTGATAACCTTTGTGCTGAAGACTGTAGCCCAAAAATACACAACACTTACTTTTAGCATCCAATTTACTGTGAACATAGGGTTTAAGCCATGGGAAGCCTTGGCAGCCGAAAACTTTGAGTTTGGAATAATCCGGATGCTGATGAAATAAAATTTCCCAAGGAGATTGTAAGGAACCAGAAATGGGAAGACGATTAATGAGATACAGAGCAGTAGAGAAAGCCTCGACCCAAAACAAATGAGGAACATGAGAAGCTACAAGTAAAGTCCTGGCTGTCTCAACAAGATGCCGGTGTTTACGCTCAGCACAGCCATTCTGTTCAGGCGTGTGTGGACAGCTTAATTGATGAAAAATACCATGCGCATTAAGAAAAGATGCAAAAGAATGACCAGTGAATTCATCCCCTGAATCTGAATGCAACACTTTGATTTTATTACCAAGCAAATTTTCTACATAATTCTTGAAAACAACAAACGTAGAAAATACATCCGACTTAGCCTTCAAAGAAAAAACCAGGTGTATTTACTAAAATCATCAACGAGAAGTAAGTAATATCGGAAACCACTGCTAGAGGTAACAGAAGCAGGGCCCCACAAATCACAGTGTAACAGTTGAAGACTGTGAGTAGTTGCTGAAGAAGACAGACCAAACGGACGCTTATGGTTCTTTGCCAACGCACAATCTGAACAGAAAAAATCAACTGTAGGCTTGCCATAGACGGCAAGAGGAGTAGTAGAGATGACCCGACGAAAAATGGCAGAAGACAGATGACCCAATCGCCTATGCCATATCTTTATTGGAGCTTTAATACTGACAAAAGCGGATGCAGCAAGTGAAGGAGAAGCTTTACCAGAGACGAAACTAGAAGATGTAGTAGACTGCAAAGGATAGAAGCCGTCTTTAACTGAACCCCGCAAAAGCGTCTTCCCGGTGGAACGATCCTTAACAACGGAGCCATCAGAATCAAGAGTCAATGAACAATAATTGTCCCGGAGAAATTGAAAGGCAGACAGCAAATTGTGTTGCATATGAGGGACATGAAGAACATTAGACAGTGTAAAAGAAGAAGTAGGGGTGCATAATGTAGATGAACCAACATGGGAAATAGTAAGACCTTTACCATCACCTATGTAAACCTTGTCTTTACCAGTGTAAGGAGTAGGAGAGTTGATATGTGAAATATCATTAGTAATGTGCGAGGTGGCCCCTGAGTCAATTAACCAAGGGGGAGAAAACTTAGCATCGGAACCAGCACACATCGCTTGAAGCTTGGCAGGGGGGATTCGACCACAGATATCAGGATTCATACGGTCAAAGCAGTCAATCGCTTCATGACTGGAATTACCACAAATCTGACAAGGAACCCGAGGACCAGATGAAGAACCACGATTGAAAGAGTTACCACGATGAACACCACCATGGAAAGAGTTGCCACGATTGAAACCACCATGGAAGGAATTACCACGATGAAATCCTCTATGACCCCGATTTGTTTTCCCACGATTCGAATTGTAACGAAAAGAGTGCTGAAGGGGTTGATTCTGAGCCACATACACCTATGGAGGGGTGGGAAGAAGGGGCGGTTGAGCTTGAATCGATAAGGCATGAAATGGTTCAGACAGACTAGAAGAAACACCTTTCTTGCGACGATTCAGAGAGAGCTCTTTGGTAAGAAGCAAACCATGCAGTTCATCCAAAGATGTAGACGATAACCGAAGCATGATGGAGTCGGTGAAGGATTCAAACTCATCAGGAAGACCAGTCAGAGTAGCAGCGATGAGATCGCGATCAGAAATTGAGGCGCCAGCAGCAGTGAGAGAGTCGGAGATCTCTTTGAGCTCATGCAAATAATCAGACATGGATCGAGCACCTTTCTGAATACTTTGAAATCGAGAACGAAGCTGATGAACATGTGCATCAGAAATACCCCCAAATCGTTGTTCGAGCTTGAGCCACAGATCTCGAGAAGACGACACACCAACTGTGACAGGAATCACCTCTTCAGATAACGTGGAATTAAACCAGATCAGTAGATTCTGATCCTTCTCATACCAAACTTCGAATGCCTGATTAAGAGTGCGATCAGGCAGAAGAGGAGCGGGACAGGGTTCTGTGTCATCGACGATACCAAGAAGACGATAACGCCGAAGAATCGGAGCAAACAGAGCACACCACGGCAGATAATTGGTCCTCTTGAGCTTGATTGGCACCATACTGCCAATGTTTTGGATGGTGAGAGATGAATACGAAGAGGAATTAGGGTTAGAAGAGGGATTGGGAACAGGCACCGACTCAGACGAAGTCGCCATTGAAAGACAGATCAAGATCAACAAATCACAGAGCAAAACACCACTGAGAACAAGGCGAGATTACAGATCAGAAGATCGGAGCGGAAGAGAAGAGGATCGAGAAAAGCCGTGAGGCGACTGGCGATGAAACCATGTTAAAAGTAAAACTTCTGCTACAAGCTTTTATTTCACTGAATGAATTTACAGATACACAGAAGAGAATATATATAGCCTTTGACTCTTTACAAGTATACCCTTGACTACCTTAACTGAATCCTAACTAATCATAGTTAATAACAAACTAACCACAATTAACTTTTGCTAAACTACTTTACAGTAACAGAAATGGAAGACTTGTTATCTTCTTTAATAATATGTACATAATAATTACACACACACACACATATGTATATATTTATAGTAGGGAAGATGATGGAAGATGATTCTTTTATCGATCAGTGACATTCTACTGATTCTGTAGAATTAAAACGTCGGAAATGAATCCGAGTAAGGAAATATAGGAGTGGCGAATCCAAGATCAGCGGCCTCGGAGAGTTAGTTCGAGTGCATATTCGGATATCTGAAAATGGGACCTGCAGGGGGTGTTTGTGAAAAAACACAGGGAAGAAGAAATCAAAACTTAAACCAGAAAATCCAGAACAATCAAAACAAAAACCCTCAAGAAAAACCCACACAAAAATGAAGAAAGTCAGAGAACCCAGAGCAAGATTAGAATTTGGAAGAAACCTCATTTGAGAAAAGCCCACAAAGATGAAGAAAAGTAGCATCAAGATTGAAAGTAGAGCAATCAGAACAAAACCCATATGAGAAATAGCCACAAAGATGAAGAAAAAAAAGAATCTTGGGGTTTGGGATATACCTAATGAAGCAGTCATGGAAGAAGAGGCACATCAGTTGGGCAAAGACATTCTTTTGGTGGGAGTAAATATGCGCCATCGTCGACCCTCACAATGGTCCCAGTTTCTAGGCAAGTCTCACGGTAGAAATCGTATTCAAGATCCAATTGACCTCCATCATTCATCTCCTCCATGATGAAATCTTGGTCGCCATCGGAAGAAGCCAGAGAAACTAGATTGACCAGCGGTTCTTGGGTGAAGGAGGAGGCGAAAAGAAGCATGGAAACACAAAGGATTGACGTAGGGAGTAAAGCACAGAAACAGAGAGGAAGAGAAAGGGAAAAGCGACGGAAGAAAATGGAAGAGCCTTCGAGCACCTTCCCACAAAACTGTTACTCATTTGCCAACAAAACAATAGGGCAAAGTTCAGATAACAAAAAAGAAGCAGGGGTGAAAATGGAAGAAAACTATTAATGAACAGTGTTTTTTGTGTGAGTTTTAGTATATATAAATATGGGGTTTTTTGATATAGGTCCAAAATAACTAAAAATTGGACCTATTTCAAAAGTCAAAAATCACTAAAAATTGGACCTATTTTAGGCTGAACCCTGAAATGTGACATATAGAGTGGCATTTAGTATGTGCCAAAACCACAACTCTATTCTTTCTTCTCACTTCCCCCCCTCCTGTCGCACTCAACCAAAATCGAATACGACATCAGGCGCCAGTGCTAGATCAATTTAAGATAATGGCACAAAGGACTTATGTGCTTATTAGTCGCACTATATTCTTTCCTATCTGTATATTTCATCATTTAAACACCTTGATTAATATAGTTGTAGGTGACAAAGCTGACAAAGTAGCCATTGTCTATGGAACTTGAGGCTATGAAGTTTGAGCGCGTAACACATTCGAGCGGTAGATTAACTCAGTGAATTTTGAGCCTATTCAAGGCTTTGTAATGTTTGAGCAAACTTTGCTAATACCCCTTCCACATAATTGCATACTTAACGGAACTCGGATGGAGTTCACAAAAACATGGTAAAATGAATGAAATATGAGTTTTAAGAGATTAAGGAACCACTTTTCAATTACAAGAAATAAAGTAAAACTTAAATTTTGTTTCAGGACAAAAACTTCTCACCCACCACACAACAAAAAAAAAAAAAAAAAGAAAAAAAAGTAGGAGGGATTATTTCGTACCATTCAACATTCATATCGTATAGGAAAATGGTTCTGACACATTCGTTTTTTTTCTTTCTATACTTATGTTTATTTATTCTTTCTAGTTTATTTTTCAATCAAAATTGAAATGCTAGAAATAAAGAAGCGAAGAAATCATTTCGACCTAACATGGCTATACACCAAAAAGCAAAACCCCACCACTCCACCCACTACACTTTGACCGAAGACAACATTGTGGAGATGAGAAAAGCAGACAAGTCAATAATGGAAGACAAACACATCATATTCAACAAGAGCATCCCCACTGGTTGCATTAAACGTGACAGTCTTCGCCTGAACATACCCGCGAGCCAGCCGGAAAACCCCACTTCCGCCGATTACCGGCATCTCTCTCACAGCTTCAACCACGGAGTTTCGACCCAGCACACTGAGACTGCTCCCATTATAATTCCCTTCATAAAATACGAAGTTCATGGCCATCAACAAAGCATCTTCACTCTGTGAGGCTGACCCGTATAACCCCTGTGCTCTCCCCACAAGTTTGGAGCTCCTTGTGGGGCCTACGGTTAGCGGGTCGTCGAACATGGCTATAGAGCCGAATAGGGTTGGAGATTTTTTGGAGGTGGGTGTTTGGGCAACCCAGACGGCAGCAGGGTTTGGACCGCTGACTATGTCATGGAAGTAGAAATGGAGGTGGCTTAGCTTCTCTTGGTTTTTGATCCCTAGGGTTGTAGAGAAAAGAACAGTGAAGGAAAATATGAGTAGGGTAGATGTAAGAACTGGGAGGGTTTGGGAAGTTTTGGCCATGGCTGGAAATGAATTTGGAATTGCAGGTTTCGAATATGTTGTGTTTCTGACTTTATGGTTTATATACAATTACAATCGAGCATAATTTGTTTAGTGTGAGATTTGAATACAGGGTAGTGCAAGGAAACTAAATTTGGAAAATAAATTTATAAACTAAATGATATGTCACTAATAAAAATGAACACGTTTATCAACGTTTAAGTAATAAATCAATCATCAACTATCATATTATTTAATTTTTAATATATTACTCTCGAATATATTGCCGAAGGAAGAGGACGTGTAAATTGAACGAAAGCAGGTGGTGGTGGCATTGTCATGATGACATTGTGGGTGCGACAGCTGAAGAATTATTATGAATGGAATCTTATGGTATTATTTGGAATAATGAAATAAATTAATATACCAAACAATTTTTTTTATCATTAATATTTTCATTTGAAAATAATTTATTTTCACGTTTTTCAGATCCACATAATGGGTTTGCTTTTTTGAAAATTCTTCATGTAATCGGTCACCATGAAGTATATGTTCTAGTTTGATTAATTGTATATTTCTTTTTTAATTATAATTTGATTAAAATCCCCAATATTACTAATGACGGGGAAAATATAACATACCCAATTTTAATCAAATTTCAATGACATTCCATAATACTTTCACTTTCCTCCCCATTCTATTATAAATTAGAGTAAACCAACATCTAATTAAATAAACTTTTTGGAAAGTGATTTTCACACATCCATTTTATAATCTTACACTCTACTTGACTGTTGATTCTGTTTGATTTATTCATGGTCGTAAAATAAAGAGATGTGTGAGAAACTAAAATGGTATGTAAAAATCACTTCTTGAACTCTTTAATTAATTAACGTGATATTTATATATTATTTACAACTTATCTGATACAAAAACTTTGTTTCCCTAACACTTTCCTATAATTTTGTAATCTTCATCACATGATTGAACCCTAAACCCTGTTGGTAACCTCTTTTTGTGACAAGGCACAAAAGTCTGAGTCATCATCTGGGTTAGGGTCATCAATAGGTCATCCCCTCTGGGGGGTCGAGTTCAAGGAACCCACTATGATACCATGTACATTTCAAACCATTTATTTTGGTATGTCAGACAACAAGCAAATAAGGGATATGATATATTGAGACTTAATACACGTCAACTTAATATTGGTTTAATAAAGTGAATTAATATAATTAATTCTTAGAGTTGGTTACAAACTCTCTAAAACGAATGGCAACTGTCTCCACAACAGGAAAAGCAGTTGCATCGTATACAATGCTGCAATTCCAGTTTCATCATCAATCCATGATCTCAATAATGAATCTGAAATATTGGCTTATACATCTCAACATGTTGATGAATTGGAACCCTAGATAGTTTCACATCCACCAACAATAGTGACGGAAGCAGCATCCACATCTTTCCACGACCCTCCACCTATGTTGAGAAAATCCGCAAGAAACAAGAAATATGCCATACCTAGTAATTATATGTGTTATATGCAAGAAGTTGAATATGACATAGGTGGCCATGATGATCCTGTAACTTGTAAACAAGCAATTAAGAGTTCACAAAGTGCTCCTTGGGAAGCTGCAATGATAGAAGAGTTGGATTCAATGGCAAATAATGATGTTTGGTCCTTGGTTGAAGGTTCTCCTTAAACGAATTGGCTACAAATGGGTGTTTAAAACAAAACGTGATGCACAAGGACGAGTTAAAAGGTTTAAGGCCAAACTTGTGGCTAAAGGTTTTACACAAAAGGAAGATGTTGATTATATTGAAACTTCTTCACCTGTGTCTACCAAGGATTCATTTCAAGTTATCATGGCCCTCACAACTCATTTTGACTTAGAGTTGCACCAAATGGATGTCAAAACTACATTTCTCAATGGCAATCTTGATGAAGACATCAACATGAAGCAATCACTAGGATTTGTTGAAAGGGGGAAGGAGAACCGGGTATCTAAACTCAACAAGTCTATTTATGGACTAAAACAAGCTTCTATGCAATGGTATAAAAGGTTTAATCAAGTTGTGCAATCATTTGGATTTGTGGAAAACAAGATTGATAACTGCATTTACATGAAACAGCATAAGTCCTATTTCATATTTATGGTTCTTTATGATGATGACATACTCTTGGCCAGTTCAAATATTCAATTGTTAAATTAGACTAAGCAAATGTTGTCCAACCATTTTGATATGAAAGATTTGGGTGAAGCCTACTATGTTTTAGGCATTGAGATTGTGAGGAGTAGGATGAAAAAAATGTTCTGGTTGTCTCAAAAGAATTACATTGGTCGAGTTCTCAAAAGGTCTAACATGGAGAATTGCAGTAGTGGTGATGTTCCCATTGTCAAAGGTAACAAGTTTTCTCTATCACAAAATCTAATAACTGTCACTGATCATGGCATCCAAGCTATGAAGGACAAGTCATATGCCTCCCTAGTTGGTAAGGTGATGTATGCACAAGTTTGCACTAGGAATGATTTGGCTTTTGCACTGAGTGTGTTGGGTACATTTCAATCAAATCCTAGTATAGCTTATTAGAATGCAGGTAAAAAGGTATTGAGGTACTCAAAGAAGACACAAGTTTATGTTTTGGGTTTTCATCGAGTTGAGAATTTGAAAGTAATATGTTATAGTGATGTTGATTTAGTTGGTTGCATAGATGATAGAATGTCAACCAATAGGTATATATTCATATTAGCTGGTGGTGCAGTTTTATGGGGAAGTCGAAAACAAACCACTATAGTAGTTTCAACAATGGAGTCAGAATACATAGGTTGTTTTGAAGCAATGAGAGAAGCTATATGGTTACAAAATCTGATTTATGACATGAAAATAGTGAGAAATGTTGAAAGCCCAATTAAGATTTTATGTGACAATACTTCAGCGATGTTCTTTGCCAAAAATAATACAAGATCAGAACCATCAAGACTCATGTAAATTAATTATTTGAAGCTCCAAGATGAAACCAAAAAAAGGAGAGTTAATGGAGTGTATTGGTACTTAGCACATGATTGCGGATCCATTGACAAAAGCCTTACATTTAACGGCATTTCAAATGCTTTTGCCAAATATGGGTCTGCATGCAATCACGGATAATGTTTGAATGTGAGAGTAAGATAATTTTTCACCATCTTATGTATATGTTTTGATTAGAAATTGTGCTTATTAAGTTTGCAAGATGATTTACATGACAATGTAATTCACTTGTAAAAGCTCAAGTCCAGTCAAGTTTGTTTTTATGTTTTGTAATTTTGTGCAAAAATATGGAATAAAGAATGACATCTGCAACGTCATTAGGTCAAGCAATGTGGGAGTCATACAAGTATATGATTTGACTCTCATCTAAAGTTTTTTTAAGTTCAATTCTACTTGGGTTTGATTAGTTTGTCATGTTAGAACACTAATACTATATAACTTTGTATTAAGTTGTCTGAAGTTCAACTAATAAATCATTGAATTCAATTGGAAGGTTATTATGTTCATCATGATTCAGTAATCACTATTTACTTGTTAGATATAATATTGGTTGATAGTTTGATTACACTCAAGTGGGAGAATGTGAGAGTTTTATTTATTTTATTTTATTTTATTTTATATATATATATATATATATATATATATATATATATATCTGAGTTGATCAAACCATTTATTTTGGTATGTTAGATAAAAAGTAAATAAGTGATTATGATATATTTAGACTTAATACATGTTAACTTAATATTGGTTTAATAAAGTGAATATATAATTAATTCTTAGAATTAGAGTTGGTTACAAACTCTTTAAAATTGATGGCAACTGTCTCCACGATAGGAAGAGCATTTGCATCGTATAATTGGCTTGATCCCTTTGAGAGCAAAGAATGTTAAAGGATATCTATTAAGGAAAGATCAAACGCTCAACCTTATTGTAATGTCTTCCACTGCAAGTAAGTCCTTTTCTTTAATTAGGGTTTATTGGAATATGCAAATGTAGATTGAATGATTGATTGTTATGATCTCTGGCAAATACCATATAACTTAATTATATTGAATAAAATAACAAGAATGAACGGCAAAAGTAATTGTCACATCTCGGCCTGGGGCGAATCACTTCCCGGGCCCGCTCCACCACCGTAGCATGATATTGTCCGCTTTGGGCTTACCATTCCTTCACGGTTTTGTTTTTGGGAACTCATGAGCAACTTCCCAGTAGGTCACCCATCATGGGATTGCTCTAGCCCCCTTCTCGCTTAATTTCGGAGTTCCTACGGAACCCGAAGCCAGTGAGCTCCCAAAAAGCCTCTTGCTAGGTAGAGATGGGAATATACACACAACACGACCAGGGTTAGGCTCTGATACCAAATTGTCACATCCCGACCCAGGGCGGATCACTTCCCGGGACTGCTCCACCACCATAGCACGATATTGTCCGCTTTGGGCTTACCATTCCCTCACGGTTTTGTTTTTGGGAACTCACGAGCAACTTCCCAATGGGTCACCCATCATGGGATTGCTCTAGCCCCCTTCTCGCTTAACTTCGGAGTTCATACGGAACCCGAAGCTAGTGAGCTCCCAAAAGGCCTTGTGCTAGGTAGAGATGAGAATATACATATAAGGATCACTCTCCTGGGCGATGTGGGATGCTATAGTAATGGCAGTAGATTGGATATAAAATATAAAGAAATAAAGGATACAACAAAACCAAAGAGAGATTGGGGAGGAGAAAGAAAATATGCAATTGCGTAGTAGTACTTAAATCTCTTTAAAGTAATACTCTATAAAAGAATAACCTCCTTAAAGTCAGGGACGAAGCTTGAAATTTGTAAGAATAGGGGCATCTTCAAACAACAAGGTAAAATTAAAAAACTCAAGAATTTACTGCACAAAACACTTATATATTAATCCACAAAGTTTTTTATACAACATTTTACAATATTCCTCGACGCGTTTTCATGTTTTGAAAGTTGTGCATGACAACATCATTACCAATACCATCAAATCTCTCTATAAAAATAATCATGTTATCATTCATCCATTGATCTTCCGTTCGATTTCTCAATCGATTCAGAAATTTTATGGCCGAAAATGCTTTTTCAACGGTGGCAATAGCAACTGGAAGAGTTAGTGCTAATGTCACAAGTATGTAAACTAGTGGATACACCTTGTCTTTTTTCCACTGGACCATTTTTTTTTATAGTTTAATTAGAACTGACGTTAAAATTGAAATGCAATCTATTTTTTTCATTTGTAGTTTAATTAGGGCTTGGGAATTGGAATGCAAAATTACACACACACACACAATTGAGTGGGGGCGGATGCCCCCTAGGCCCTACACAACTTCGTCCTTGCTTAAAGTCATAAAAAACTTCAGTCCCAACTTGGGATCAATTATTTATAGGAATAAACTCCAAATTGTAATAACTTATAATTTATTTTTTTGGTTCCATCTTAAGAAAACACACCTCCACATATAGTTATAATTATTATTTTTTAAACAAGAAAAAATATATTAAAGGAAAACCCATAGTACAACAGTTTCCTACAAAATATACAATACCATAAATAAAAGTTTAACATGAACTAAAATAATTCTCCAAAGTTGTTTGAAACAATGCTTTAGTTTTTAGAATTGATTTTACGTTTTTAAGCTTACGTATGTGTGCAAGAAATAAAATACTTAACGCTCAAGAAATACTATTTATGAAATACAACATTCATTATGGATAAATAAATCCATAAACATGATTTTTAACTACACCTCTATTATTAAGTAATAACCTCCTGACAATTATAAAATGGTTTTGGTCACAACTTTATAACTTATATAGGTTTTATTATATTTGGTGATTTTCTGAATCTCTTTTTTTTTTTTTTTTTTTTTTTTTCTGTGGATTAATCTCTTCTTCTTTTTTTTTCATAAATCCATTTTCCATATTGTTGAAAACATGGATCACAATCTAATATATTATTAACAAGTTTTTCCTCATTTCGTTCAATTCACGAAGGTTTCTCAAAGGTTGGGTGGGGGTGGGAGGGGGGTTGGGTGTGGGGTGAGTGGTGTCGGAGATCTACTCTACATTTTGGCAATTGTTGAGTTTTATTACAAAAGGATTTTGTGTTATTAATAGTGAAAATATTTATTTATAAATAGTAATATATTCTGCGGGGCCAACCTTTGGGCAGAGCAAACGGGGTGCCCTCACAGAACCCCAAATCTTGACGGGCACTAAAATTAGTTTACAAGCATATGTATATGGCAGTAGCAGTGGGAGAGAACAAACCAGGAAGACAGCCTGCGGAAGACGAAGAAGAAAAACTGGTTTTTAACCGTTGACTAAACTCTAGTATTTGACAAGGCTTGAGTTTCCAGGAGTGAAAAAGTAAAGATGAAATTTAGAAGGGAATTCAGTAGAGCGGTTGTCAAGGTCGACAGTTCAATACTTCCCTGGTGACGAAGGAGATCTACAGTAATTTGGTGGAAAAAAATAGTTATTGGGCCCTTTAAAAAATTTTAAAAAATAGTTAATGGGTTATGCTATCTAGGAAAGAATAGGGTATCTGTGAGTTAAAAAGTGCCACGCGTGGCGAACGAGTGCAGCAATTTCTATAGAGTAGTGCTAACTTTTTCTCTCTTTTTTTTTTATTTTTTATTTTTTATTTTTTATTTTTTTAACAAGTAAAGATCGTACTAGTCGGATTACAATCCATCAGAACCAATATTTCCAAAGAATAACAAGAATAAAAATCATCACCAGAAAGAAAGCAAAGAGTACTAGTTGATCTTAATACATGAACTACTAGATTTATCAAGAAAACCAACAAGAGAGTTGTTCTGATGCAACCCATGATAAAATCATTAATAAATATATATAGGGTAGTGCTATTTACATACTAATTTTTATTTTTCACACAATTTTTTAGTTTTCGGTCATCGAATCAAATGAATTAAGATGATCAATTACTAAAAATTAATAAGGGTGTGTGAGTGGTAAAAATCGGTGTATAAATAACACTTTTTTTTCTATATCTTGGTCAGTTTTGGCTCTCTTCGGTTTCAACTTTTAGAAGCTATGTTGTAGAAAACTTGTAAACCGTCAGGTGTGCGTGTGCTATAACCCGAATTTCAACATATTAGTTTTAAAACCGTCCCAATTTGTCCGGCATGGGTAGGTTGGACGGGTTGAACGATTTGTTTGAAAAAAAAAAATACCAAACATTAACTGTATAGTTGTTAAGAGTTCAATCATGGGGACCATTTTTTCATATGTCTGAATAAAAAACAAATGATCTTTCTTATGTAGACTTATACAACGGCGTTTTTATTGGCCTTGCCCCGAGCCTTAAAATATATGGACCGGCCATGATATTTTGTTAATTTTTTTATGTGAGATTGCCCAAGTTAAAATGGAACACAAAATGATATTGGCAAGTGTTGAGTTTTATTAGAAAGGTTTTTGTGTTATTAATAGTGAAATCATTTATTTGTAAATAAAATATTATGTTAAGTTTCCGATGTGAGATTACATTCTTCAACAGTAAGTTAGTAACGAATATATGATATATGCATGTTATAGTATTACTTCATATGATCATAATATTTGAAAACGAACACATTAAACAAGCTAGGTTACTAATTTTGGGAAACCTTACTCTCTATATAGTGAAGAAAAGTATTAGAGGATTTAGGATCAATGGTTTTGTTTTGGGAAACCTTACTATATATAGTGAAGAAAATAGATTTATTTATTTATTTATTTTGAACAAACAATATTATCCACACTGAGGGGAAGAGGGTAGGTTTAGTCTCACAATAAGCTAGCAATAATATGGTTTAAATTCGCATTTGGCAAGAATCGAATCTAAGACCTCTCACATACAAGTGAAAATGAATATCATTAGACCGTAATACTAAGGGCTGGTTTGGTATTGCTGTGCTTTGAAAAAAAGCTGCTTCTGCTGTGCTGTGAGAATAAGCAGTTGTGAAATAAAGTAGCAAAGTGTTTGGTAAACCTTTTTGTAAAAGTGCTTTTGGAAAAAAAAAAAAAAAAGCAGTATTATAGTGTTTGGTAAACTTTTATGTAAAACAGATGTGAAAAAAGCCAGTTTTTCAAAGCTGGGTTTTGCAGCTTCTTGTTTTTGGTTTTTTTTCACCCAAAACTGTGAAAAAAAGCTAAAGCTGAATGTTTACCAAACACAAAAACAGCTCCCAGCTTTTTTTGATACCAGCTTTTTTCAGAATCACCTCAGTACCAAACCAGGCCTAAGTGACAGTGAAGAAAATAGATTTAAATAATGACAAAAATTAGCATAATTAGTCATAGTCTTAATTGAGATTTTATTTTGAAAGATTTTAAACAGTGATCAATGGATTTTGTGGATTTGGACAGATTAATTTCATAGTGTATTCTAGGCCTTAGCAAATCTAGACTCTCTCTAAGATTATGAGGAAATTCACTCAAATCCCACATCGAATCTATATCATTACTCCATCAAACTCCATTAAGGAAATTTAAAATCTTAATCTAATTGACCCATTTAATGTCACTTAGTACTACAGTCTAGTGTTATTTCTCTTTACTTGTAAGTGAGAGGTCTTAGGCTCGATTCTCGTCAAAGACGAATTTGAACCACGTTATTACTAACTCATTGTGAGGCTAAGCTTATCTCTTCCCCCTTAGTGTAGATAATATATATTGTTTGTCAAAAAAAAAAAATACGGCAATTGATATAGCACTATTTTGGACGTAATTAATTTATTATGATAATTTGTTGTCATATACCTAAGTGAAATAGGATTATTGTTATCAGATTGTCACACTATTAAGTGGTGTTATCAATTTATTAAAATTATAAATATGTGTATGTATACATTTATTAAAGTTATAATATGTGTATATATAAAATTAGGAATGTTATAATATGTAAATAATAACATTTTGTATTAACGTGATTATTACACCCAAAAATCTTCCTCCAAAACAACCATAAGAGTCTTTGACGAAGTATCCAATTCGTTCTTCTTTTCAAGGTTTGGTAGGAGGAGGCTTCAATGCATAAAATTAGATGATAAAGAAACAAGCACAAGGTGTTGAAAGAATAAAACCTAGCCTTCACACACTTACAAAGAAGAAATTGTAGTGATTGCCATATTGTTAAGGCCATGAAGGGCAGATGGTTGCCGTTTTGCTGAAAGCACAATGAAGTGAAAGGAAGATTTGGCTGCTATCTAAAGACGACTAAGACCAATAGTCTTGTTGAAATATGCCGTTTTGTTGAAAGCACAATGAAGTGAAAGGAAGATTTGGCTGCTATCTAAAGACGACTAAAACCAATAGTCTTGTGGAAAGGTAATGCTAGGAAGATTAAATTTTTAAACCAAATTTTGTAAATCAAATGATGTAGATATTGATGATTGAATTATTACTTAAGTTGATGGTCAGTATATATTGTCTATGTCATCCTCATTTCAAGTCTTCCACAAGGTCTTGACCAAAGAGAAAGAAGTGTCTTTAACATGCTCTGCCACAGGAGCTACATATCTTCGTATGGTTCATGCCACATTGCCTATATGCATATAGTATTTTACGAGGAGACCAACTTATATGAAACAAGTTCATTGTGTATTTGGTATTTGCTTCTTAGGATTTTCTTGTAGATTAAGGTTTTGGATTCCTTCCTCTTAGGATTAGGTTTAGGGTTAATTTCTTTATAAATCTAATGTTTTGTAACTCATTTATCTACAAGTCTAGTGAGATATAGTCTCCTTGGGTATGTAGCCTTCTTGGCAATTCTATAGTGTTTCTTTGTTTTAAGTTAGTTAATTAATATATTCGTTATTTGGTAGTCCATTTGTTCACCTGTTATGTATCCTAATTTTCAACTTATACAGGGTCAAAGGACTAAGGTTGGTTTTTAATCTTACAGTAGGAATTAGTAAGTTCAAATTATCCAAGAATTAAGATCTAGTTTCCCAATTATAAATTTATAATTTTCTGCATGTTACTTAAAATGCTCATAACGTTGGAAAACCTAAACATTGAACAAGGTTACTTTGGAAATATGCCCAAGCTACATGCATCATGCATATACAAGTACTTAAGTAACAAAATGAAACGACAATAATCAATTTTACAACAAATGATAGTGATGTGATAGTTAGATTATCGATCTTCTTTTACATATGACTCACATGCGAATGATTTACGGGATGAAAAGGAAAAGTATATTCTGTTTCGTTTTAAGAAGTAACGATATTTATGGTAAACAATAACAAAGAGTTACAATCGTCAAGAAGAAACCTGAATAAAACCAGGACACAATCATAACATGTCATATTGCGGATAATTAATTGAGCCACAAGACTGATCAAGATTCATATGTATAAGCCACAGAAAAGCTAAGAAAGCAAATAACACGCACACCGGTTAATAATGGAAGACATAAACATTATACTCCACAACAGCATCTCCAGTTTTGATGTCAAACTGGTGAGTGCTAGCATGAGCATAGCCCCGAGCAAATCGGAAAAGCCCACTTCCGCCTACCATCGGCATCTCCCTCACGGCTGAGGACACGGTGTTGCGCCCCAACGCAATAAGAGTGCTACCATTATATACTTCCCTTCAACAAAAACAAAATTCAAGGCCATCAAAAGCCCCAACTCACTTTGTGAAGCTGAAGCATAAATACCTTGGGCTTTTCCGACTAGCTTAGTGCTCGATTCAGGGCCGATAGTCAATGGATCGTCCGTCATGAACACAGTGCCAAAGCCAGTCATGGAAGTGTTTGTCATGGGTGCGTCAGCCACTTTAACTGCCGTGGGGGTCGGCCACTGACTATGTCATGGAAGTAGAAGTGAATATGGCTTAGTTTCTCTCTCTTTATACCATGTTTTGATGAAGATAACGGTCTTATAAAACGGTGAGTTTCCGATGCGACAAGGGTTGAGAGGACGAAGAAGGAAATGGTTATGAGAATGGTGCAGGTAAAACTGAGGTTTTGGAGGGTCTTGATCATTGTAGAGAACCGAGGATTATGTAGAGCGTTTTGAAGGAGAGAAAGTATATACAAAAGAGTTTTAAGACCAGGAATTTAGTTTTGGGCAACCTTAATTTATAGTGACGAAAATGGATTTAATAATTAATTGTAAAACTTGGCATAACAAGTTGTGACGCTAAAATTTCGTTGTGTAAAATCATGAAACCGTCGTGAATAAATTTTAGCAACGATCATGCGACCCTTGTGATCGCTTCGCAATAAAACTATGTCGTAAAAGTCTTCCCAGGTTATTGCGACACATTACTAGGGATGCATAGTTCCAAACGACAACCAACTTGAAAGCATATACAAAAACAAAAATTGAAAATAAGAAAAATCAGTCCATGTAAATATATTAAAAAACAATGGATTCAACAATTAAAAAAATCTATCAAAAAATTACAATAATAATTGTCTTTCAGATTTGAGAGGAACCCTAGAAATCACTTTGAATAAGAAAAGAGAGAAGATGGAGATGGTTGCAGTGGCTTACAAGATTCCGATTGTGCTCCAGAATCTCTGATTGAGCTCAAGAATCTTGGATTTGTGCATTGATGATTTAATGTTTCTATTAGAGGAAAAGTCTGAGTTGGATGATATTAAAAGTTAGGGTTTTTATCACAAATGGTCCTTGAAATTGACCCTCACCATCAAGATGGTCCTTGAAATTGAAAATCAATCAATGTAATCCTTGAAAATAGGTGTCACAAATCAATGTGATCATTCCGTCACAATTCTATTAAAAATTTCATTAAGTGCTGATGTGGCACATAAATGGGCCCCACTAGATTTACGGGATTTTATCACAAATGGTCCCTAAAATTGACCCACACCATCAAGATGGTCCCTAAAATTGAAAATCGATGAATGTAGTCCTTGAAAATAGGTGTCGCAAATCAATATGATCATTCTACTACAATTCTGTAAGAAAAAATTTGTTATGTGCTAATGTAGGTTTAATAATTAATTAAAAAAGTTGTCATATACCTTTTTGTAAAATGAAATTTTTTCTTTTATAATAGGGCCTACTCCGAAGAGAGATCCCTTCCATAAATTCTCAAATGCACAAGGCTTAACCAAGACCTAAGAGGGGGTTTGGAAATAGTTTTCAACCAAAAATATGTGCACCTCGGTTATAACGTCATTATCACAAGGTAGACCTCGCCATTCTTTGAGTCACCAAGCCACCAAGGAAGCGCCGAACAAGCTCTCCAAGATTAAGGTTGTGAGGATGTTGATCACCTTAATGTTAACGGTGATGACTCAGAAGCCATTGCCAATTGGCCAAGCCATCACCAAAGATGATCTCAATCCAGGTTCAATTCGGTGAAGTCGAAGTGTGTAAAGATAGGTGTGTTGAGATTTTTTTTTTTTTTTTTAGAGAATACATTTTTTTTTAGAGAATAGACAGTGAAGGAGGTAGAGGAATGTGGACTGGGATTGGAGGTGATTGCATGACTGGATTTTTGGGTTGACAACTTTTTATTAACTATTAAATTATTAAGCCTATTTGTAATTTTTTTTTTTAAATTTAGTTAGATTTATGACCCATTTGCGTGTTACACCAATACATAACAGAATTTTTGATAAAATTGTGATGGAAAAACTACATTGATCTAGGACACTTACTTGTGGGACTACATTATCGATTTTCAATTTCATGAACCATTTTGATGTCATGAATCAATTTCAGGGACCATTTTGATGTCCATGTTAATTTCAAGGACCATTTGTGAAGGAAAAAAAAAAAAAAAGACTTATGAGACCCATTTATGTAGCACATCAGTACTTAACAAAAATTTTCACAGAATTATAACAGAATGACCACATTGATTTGCGACACCTATTTTCAGGGACTACATTGATTGATTTTCAATCCTTATATATCATAGTTAACTATCAATTGCTTACATAGCAAGTCATTAGTAACTAACCCTAACTAACTCGGCTAACAACTTGTCAAACAAACTTAACCTATCTTTGACAAGTGGCACATCCATATCCATTCGGTTACTATCCTCAACAATATTAATTTTTTATGACAAAATCAAATAATCAATGAAGAAAAATGTGAAGGAGTTGTTTTTCATTATTTTTATTTTCTAGGATAATCAGCTCTTAGATATAGATAGCCCAAATCATTGGAAAGAACTGCATTAATCATTCTAATTTAATCCCAAATCATTAGAAAAGCTGCATTAATTATTCTAATTTGTCTGTAGTATATAGATAGCCTTCATTGTTTTCGCAACATACTAAATTTAGGCTTTTAGCTTCTGCTTCTTCTTATAATGCAAGTATGCAACTATTTTATTTACTTTTACTAAATAATGTTTTGCAGTAAAGTGTGACCTTTTTTTACTAGAGATTGGGTACCAGACCCATCAGTTCCAAGATACACTAATGAAAGCTGCCATGCGATGGAATCTCATCAGAATTGTATGAAGAACGGTTGTCCGAATCCGAGTACTTTTACTGGAGGTGGAATCCAAGAAACTGTGAGCTACCCAAGTTCAATCCGCAGAGTTTTCTTGGTATAATGAGGAACAAATCATGGGCCTTCATTGGTGATTCGGTGTAACCATGTACAGTCATTGCTTTGCATTATCTCTCAGGTACACTCGAAAGCAATCAAATTTACAACTAACTAGCTTATGTTTACTTAATCTATATGATTTAGATTTACTGAACTTTGTTAGTATTGTTTTACATTTCTAATTAACCACAATAATGTCTATGACGATTTGGTTTAGTCGCACTAAGTTTTCACTTTGTTGGCCGCCGCCTTAAGCTCAAATCTCATTGACGACTGTTGCAATAAAGAGACGTTTAAAAAAATCATTTCACTTTTATGGTGACCACTGCTTTTTAATTGGTTGTACAGTCAAACCATTTTTTTGGCAATTCCTGGGACGATGTTAAAGATGTTGGAAAATTTAATATTATTATTATATTAAATTAAATAATTGAATTGAAATTAGAAGTGATGCCTTTTGTGGAAATATGTGTCTATCCTAATGAAGAATTGCAACTTTTGACTCTTCATAAATGAGCTCATGTTTTTCGAAGAGGTATCTCAAAATCTATAAATAGGGAAGCCCCCAATAAACATAAAGATAAGTTTTCGTCATACATACGTATAGTGCATTAAATATTAAAGAGTCTCCTTGAGTTCATATGAGAGAGTTTTCAACATAATCGTGGTCGTTGTATCTTGGGAGACGTGCGCTAATCAACCATAAGCACCGTAGTAGGGTGTAAATTGTCTTAAGGACAAAGTGTCAAACACTTGCCTCGACCGTATTTTCTAGGTTTTTTTAACCCATTATATCATATTCATTTAATATTGGTTACTCATGTGTATGCATTACTCTGATATATAAGTGCATGAATTATTTCTTGATTTTTCATGTGATTTAATATAGCAATTAAGCCCTAATTATTCCAACAAAAGAAAATAGGGAAATGCCTAGAAATAGGATATTTTATTTTAATCTTGGGACAGAAATATGACAAATTGGCCATGCACAGGCTACGTACACCATGCACAAAACCAAAATTACTAAAATACAAACATATAAATACTAAAAATCATCAGCCCATTGCATCACTTTTCTTATTTGGAAGAGAGAGATGTGGAGAGAGCTCTAGGCTTCGAGGTTGAGCTCATAATTCAAAGAGAATGAAGTGCAAAGAGAGGTGAGAATAGTGAGTTGGGTTTTGAGTTGACCTTATACTTCTGTTTTCGAACAAAGGGATACAAAAGAGAGGTGAGAAGAGTGAGCTGGGTTTTGTACCATATTTTTTATTTTGGCCGGAAAGTTCCATTTTTTCTGGCTACTGAAGCTTTGGCAAGCATAGTAAGGTAGAGTGTTTAGTTCCAAGTTTCTACATCAATGATTTATGGAATACATGGGTTGTTTGTAAGATGAATTAATACTTAAGAAGTTAAATTAGGGTTTGTGTTTCATGTTGTGGCCTATGGGTTGAGGAATAAACTTTACTTTTTGACGTGCAACAAAACTACGATAGAACAATTTCTGGTTCAAGTGTGCAATTGCAGAAATTTGTGAATTTTTTTTCATACTGTGCGTGTCGTGTGCATGGCTACAACTTAATATGAGAAGCGGGAACGTTTATTAGTTATAATGCACGTATGTTGGGCCCGATAATTTAGCGAGTATAACCACAACTTAATTGGCCTCGGCGCATGTCCATGAAATAACGACAACGAGGACCATGTTTTTCACGTGCATGGTTAAGTGGTGGTTGATATACGTAACAAGAATTTTCAAACTGCCACTGTAACCCTTATATACGTAGCAATTATGTTTTAATTGTATCCACTATACCAATAGATTGTCTTTAAAGTTTCTTATTAATGCGAAAAACAGCTCGTTGCTCGATCTCCAGTTCTGTGCATATCATGTATGCATAACTGTACTTATGATGTGCATGTACAGTACATATGATGTGCATATGGTATGCATATAGTGTAGATGGTGGTGATATCACAGGTGATGACGTCACTTTTCTAATTTCGAAGATAGAGCTGTGAACTCTGGGTTTTTGGATTGGCTTAAATCTGTGAACGTATAATGTTCATGTCATGTGCATGTCACTGGAAATAGATGATTTTTAATGGGATTTCCAAAATCTACTTTCAGGTTAAAGATTTGTAAAGTACAAATCTCTAAGGGATTTCTGGAATCTAAGCCCCCACATATCACCCAATGTCGTTAATTGCATGATGCATGTCCACAACAAAATCGACGTCGTTGCATGCATTGATACAGATAAAAAATTTGTGATTTTCTTTGAACTTAGAGGGAGAAAGTGTCATCGGTGGAGAGAGATAGAGAGATTGCAGTAGAAAAAAATGGTGTCTTTAGTTTTTCATAAAGGATTTTCTTCGACATTTGAATTTTTTTGGGACAGCAGATTGGTTTTGATCCAGATAGGTTTTGAATGAGATTTTGAATTTGGGGAAGAAGATGATGATTTGAGAAAGAAATCCCCAATCTACAACTGCAAGCACATAAATTTGTTCATTTTCCAAAAGGGCCAATCAGCAAACACAAACAATCTCCAAATAAATCAAATCTTCCAACTGGATTTTCAAATTTGGGGAAGAAGATGATGAATTGGGGAAGAAATCCCCAATCTGCAACTGCAAGCACAAAAATGTGTTAATTTTCCAAAAGGGCCAATCAACAAGCACAAACAATCTCCAAATCAATCAAATCTTCCGACTAAGTTTTTTTTATTATTTTTCACTAATCTAAGAACATCCAATAAAATATAAATATCAATTTCAAAGAGAGAGAGGGAGGGAGAGAAAGAGAGTAGAGAGAGAAAAATCAGAAAATGGGAGGAAATAACCGATTTATATGCGAGGGCAATTTGGTCAAGGTGTAGGAAAACTCCTATTTATGTCCGATTGTTGTGCATGGCGTGTCCATATTCAAACAATCATATTTTTGTTTCAAGATTAAGAAAATGTCCTATTTTTGCGTATTTCCTAAGAAAATATAACTATTATATGTAATTTTGATTTGTTTGCAGGGTTTTGCAATTTTGAATCTACTAATGCTAGTTATATGCCAAAAAAGCCCCTTCATTTTCTTCACAATCAAATCCCAAAATAATTAGAAAATAAGGACAAACTGGTAAAAAAACAAAAACTCATATCCCAAGGGGTAGTTTGATAAAAGCAGTTATCGAGTTGAGTTGAGACGTAATCTGAAACACAGTATAACACACTCCCACTCTTTCACAACTGCCCGTGCCAGTTTGAATCAAAATCCACTCCTCCCTCTTAACCTTTGGCCAGCGTAAAAACTCATTCATTTTCTTCCTCCATTAGTTCTTCAATCATCTCACGTATTCAAATTTTTTTTTTGTTTTTGTTTTTTTTTAGTTTTTTGCAGTTTTAATTTATTTGGGATTGTTTTAGCCCACTAGATTCTTCTATTGCTACTCAATTCCGAGATTTGATCATGCTTTTTTGAATCGCAACATAAAGAGGTGATGAGGCTTTCAACCCATTTACAAAGGATCCCAATGCCATTGGGTGTTTGAGTGGTATTTTCATTTCTATTGTCTCTGTCTTTTTTATCATATATTCTTTTGTGTGATCATTTAGGAATATTTTGTATGTTGTCACCGGATTCAGCATAACAAGGTTTGTCACACTCAAAATTGCAAGTTAGTATTCATATGTAAACAAATAAACTTCATGTTTGTCCCTTTGCAAAGCAATATTGCATAAGTTTGGATTTATTTCCAACTCAATTTTTCATAAACAGTTGTTACTCATAAATGCCCCTGAATTCATCTACCAGACTACCACACAGGAATGAATTCATAAAGAGAACAAAGGCTTTAAATTTCTAAATCCATACCGTTGGTTTCTTAAGTTATTTATTTTGGATTTTTATTTTTATATTTCTCTCTCTTTCCCACTCCTTCATTGTTTGGCTTTGATGTTGGCATAATCAATCATAATGCTACTCTCTACGTTTTTTTTTTTTTTTTTTTTTTTTTTTTTATTGTTGTTCAATGCAGATTTTGGTTGGAACGCAAAGCGAGCATGCATGGACAATCATCGATAGGTTTTGATTATGATTTAATTCTTTATTGCTTTTGGCTAATTTTGTGTTTTAAACAATTTAGCTAATTCTGTTTAGAGATATTATTTCTCTCTATTTTTTATAACTAATTGTTTACATGTATTATTTCTCTATGTTTTATTTACTTTTGATATTCATACTGTTCTCAAACACAACATCAGAAAAGAAATGATTAGTTTTGCGAGGAGAAGATGGAATTGAAAGAATTGCAATGGGTAATTCCTACAGATATATCTCAAATTTTCCTCCCAATATTTCTTGAAATTTTCGATTATTGGACAAAAAGAAACAGGCCAGTCATGGTTAGTCAATAGTGATTTTCCTTTTGGGATCGAATTGGGAAGGTGATTTTGATGTTTAACTTTTCATTCAGATTTTGATAAGCCTTTTCTCTTTCTAAGTTGCTGATTGTTTTCTATCTTTCTCTCACAGCCCAATGAAAATCCTCAAAATGTTGGTACTTCTTCACGATTCCTAGACAAGCATCAAACGTAACCAATTTCACTTCAGCAGGATCAGCTACAAAGGTAGAGTTCTCTTCCACAAAGGTCAGCATTCCCAGGAACTTGACACCAAGGCACCTATGTGGAAGGATCCATCATAGTTCCCCGGTAGCCCACGTCCCTCTCCTTTTACGAGGCCATTCAAATCGAGGACTCAATACATTAGCTTTTAGCCTGACAACATGATACTGCCATCTGAAACTATGAATAATTCCCTTTCCAACGAGTTTCCAACCCTATAAATCCCATAGCTACATTACCATCACGAGTAATGGAATGAAGAATACCTAATGGTGAGTGATACTTTCTTCATGTGTACCCAACCACCAGCTTCGAAGCCAAAAGTGACTTGCTTAATATTCCTTAATTTTCCTTAATTTGATATATATATATAGTACCTACTTTATTTTCCTTAATTTTCTTGCTAATTCTTTGGTTTAATTTTCATTTCTTGATAACTTTTCACTTTTGGTTCGCAAGACGTGACATCCTCAAAGTCTCAGTGATATTATCAATCATGCTTTTATTTAAAGACTTTGTAGAATATCTTATTTTTTGTTCAGTTGTTTTTCAATGATGAAAATAGGATGTCATACATGTTTGGTAGTCATTTCACAACTTCATTGATGTTAACTGAACTATTTTTCTGTACATGCTTCAAGTTTTCTTAAGAACATAAGTATGAAAAGTAGACGAGATGTCTGTTGTAACTGTAATTGCTGCTCATCTTTATTGTAGTATGTTTTTTTGCTACCTTTGATTCCTATTACTCGATTTCTCTCCCAAAACATGTAATTATGTAATGTTGTAATACAATAACATATTTATTCTATTACTGTTTTCACTAATATGGTTATGCGGCTTATGCTTTTTCCTTTGCATATTTACGAAGAATGATTGAGGCGCTGAGGGATCACATGAGGCTTTGGAAGTATTACTTCAATATATTCCTAGGAAAAGATAGTGAATCTCATTTCATTTGGGCATAAATTTATCTTTTTAGACTGTTTAATGACTAAAGTTGTTCATTGTAGCTTGAATTTGTTACAATTGAAATCAAGTTCATTAACAAAGATAAATTCAGTATATACTTATACAAGCTTTGTATTACAAAGAAATATTCAACAAGATAACTCCAAACAAATATGGGAAAATTCGATAACTTTTATTATCATTCACCTTCTTTCATTTAGGAAGACATGTTATCACAAAGCATTCGTACATATGTGATAGAAGTAAGTTGTACTGTGTGGTAGTGTAACAAAGAGATGATACATATGTATTCTTACTCTTCAACTTAATGTGGTAGATTAATTGTTTAATATGTTCTCTTACACTATATTTAATTCGTTATTGTATTTCTTCATTTATTATTTACTAACATCTTTGAACATGCTTTCTAGGCATATGTGCCAGGATTCCTTCTTTTATCACACATTTATACGCGACTTAATTATATTTTATTTCTTTTTATTTGCAATTGCATGCTGCATTTTGTTTTTATGACGTGGTAAATAAAACATCTAATCTATATCATTACTGCATCAAACTCCATTAAGTAAATTTAAAATTTTAATCTAATTGACCCATTTAATGTGGCAGCTGATATAGCACTATTTTGGACGTAATTAATTTGTTAGGATTATTTATTATCATATTGACATAAGTGAAATAAGACTATTGCCATCAGATTGTCACACTATCAAGTTTTGTTATAAATATATTAAACTTACAATATGTAAATAATTACACCGTGTATTAGCATGATTGTCATACCCGAAAAACTTCTAACAAAACAACCATAAGAGTCTTTGACAAAGTATCCATGTCGTTCTTCTTTTCAAGGTTTGGTAGGAGGCTTCAATGCATAAAATTATATGATAAACAAGCACAAGGTGTTGAAAGAATAAAACCTAGCTAGCCTCCACACACTTACAAAGGATGAAAAAATTGTAGTGGTTTCCATATTGTTGAGGCCATGAATGGTCAGATGGTTGCCGTTTTGTTGAAAGCACAATGAAGCGAAAGGAAGATTTGGATGCTATCTAAAGACGACTAAAACCAATAGTCTTGTGAAAATATCAATTAGCAAATTCCATGCCACAAAAGAAAGGGTGTAATTGGTAGAGTGTGGTGCAAAGACGACCAAAAAGTGCCAACGTCTATTGGAATAATGCAATTCTGTGACTGAAAGAAAACAATATAAAAGGGGAAAAGCATGGTCCATGATGGTCTATATATTGTCCAATTCGTCCTCATTTCAAGTCTTCCACAAGGTCTTGACCAAAGAGAAAAGAAGTGTCTTTAACACGGTCTGCCAGAAAAGCTACATATCTTTGGAGGGTTCATGCCACATTGCCACTTAAATATATACATTATATTTACGGGGAGACCAACGTATATAGAACAAGTTCATTGTGTATTTGGTAATTGCTTCTTAGGATTTTCTTGTAGATTAAGGATTTGGATTCCTTCCTCTTAGGATTAGGGTAATGGTTAGTTCTTTATAAAACAAATGTTTTGTAACTTGTTTATCTACAATTCTAGCGAGATATAGTCTCTTTGAGTAATGTAGCTTTCTTCGCAATTCTATAATGTTTCTTTGTTTTAAGTTAATTAAGTAATATATTCATTATTTTGGTAGTCCGTTTGTTCGTCTGTTTTGCATATCCTAATTTTCAATTGATATAGGGTCAAAAGACTAAAGTTAAGATTTAATCTTACACAAGGAATTAGTAAGTTCAAATTATCCATGGATTAAGATCTACGTGCATCATGCATAATGTTGGAAAACCTAAACATTGAACAAGGTTACTTTTGAGATATGCCCAAGCTACACGCATCATGCATATACAAGTACTTAGCAACAAATGTGACAGTAGTCAATGGTATTACAAATTATAGCAATGTGATAGCTAGATTATTGAATCTTCTTTTACATAAGACTCAAATGTGAAAGAATCAAGAATCAGCAGGGGATTGGATCTCATAGAAGCAAAGTATCAGCAGGGGATTGGAAAATTAATTGAGCCACAAGACTGATCAAGATTCATATATATAAGCCACAGAAAAGCTAGGACAGCAAATAACACGCACACCAGTTAATAATGGAAGACATAAACATTATATTCCACAACAGCATCTCCAGTTTTGATGTTAAACTGGTGAGTGCTAGCATGAGCATAGCCCCGAGCAAATCGGAAAAGCCCGCTTCCACCTACTATCGGCATCTCCCTCACGGCTGAGAACACCGCATTGCGCCCCAACACACTGAGAGTGCTACCATTATATTTCCCTTCAACAAAAACAAAATTCAAGGCCATCAAAAACCCCACCTCACTTTGTGAAGCTACAGCATAAATACCTTGGGCTTTTCCGACTAGCTTAGAGCTCGATTTAGGGCCAATGGTCAATGGATCGTCCATCATGACCACGGTGCCAAAGCCAGTCATGGAAGTGTTTGTAGTCGGTGCCTCAGCCACTTTAACTGCCGTGGGGGTTCGGCCACTCACTATGTCATGAAAGTAGAAGTGAAGATGGCTTAGCTTCTCTTTCTTTAGACCATGTTTTGATAGAGATAACGGTCTTGAGAAACGGTTAGTCTCTGAAGTGACAAGGGTTGAGAGGAAGAAGAAGGAAATGGCTATGAGAATGGTGTAGTTAGAACCGAGGGTTTGGAGGGTCTTGGCCATTTTAGAGAATAGAGGATGGTATAGAGCTTTTTGAAGGAGAGAAGTATAAAAGGGTTTTAAGACTAGTAGTTTTGTTTTGTGGGAACATTAATATATAGTGAAGAAAATGGATTTAAATAATTGTAAAAGTTGGCATAACAAGTTGTGATAGATGAGAAAAGTCACGAAAGAAACTTATTATATGCGACGTTAAAATTTCGTCGTATAAAATCATGAAAGCATCGTGAATGCATTTTAGCAAAGGTCATACAACGCTTCTGATCGCATCTCAACAAAACCGTGGCGTAAGCTTATTGCGATGCATAGTTAGTGAAGCATATTTCCAAACAACAACCAACTTGAAAGCATACGAAAACCAAAACTGAAAATGAGAAAAATCAATCCAAGTAAACACCGTGCACTAATAACATATCAATCATGTTGTATAACCCATTATCTCTAATTTTGAGTTTAAAAAATCTTAGAAAGCGATGGAAAAATTAAAAACATATAACCATATTGTATAACCCGTGAATAATAACACTCTGTACTAGCATGATTGTCACACACAAAACTCTTCCGATAAAAAACAACCGTAAGAGTCTTCGACAAAGAAGTCCAATTTGCTCGTCTTTTCAAGGTTTGGTAGGAGGCCTTAATACATTAAATTAGATGATAAAGAAACAAGCAAAAGGAGGTGTTGAAAAAAAAAATGAAGAAAAAACCTAGCCTACACACACTTACAAAAAAAAATTGAAGAAATTCTAGTGCCTTGTGGCCTACCGACTAAAGATACTGAAGCCATGGTGGTCAGATGGTGGAATGAAGTGAAAGGAAGATTTGGCTGCTATCTAAAGAAGACTAAAACCAATAGTTTTCTGGAAATGTGCAATTCCATTGCCAGAAAAGAAAGGGCATAAATATTAAAATATTGGGTAGAGTGTGGTGCAAAGACGATCAAAAAGTGCCAAAGTCTATTGGAATAATGCAATTTTGTGACTTAAAGGAAAGAATAAAGGGGCATGGGATAGTCCCTGATATGGTCCTTATTGTCGTCGTTTCAAATCTTCCACAAGAGTCTTGACCAAAGAGAAAATAAGTCTTTTAACACGATCTGCAAAAAGGAGTAGTATGTTGTATGGTTTGATCCCACCATTGTATCTTCTTGAGGTAAAATTATGGTGGGGAGCTTTTCATTTAGGCTTAGTCAACGGTATCAAATGTGAAACCACTATTGGGTAGTACAGTGGTTAGAGACGAATTCTAGACCTGTCTTTCACATGGCAAGTCCTGAGTTCAATTCCTGACACTGGTGAATCACACGATGATGATCAGGAAAGACTGAAATGCCTTTGTGAGTTTCACAACCCTGAATGGTGGACTGCTGTGACAAGCCACCAGCGGGTCACTTTTTTAAAAAGAATGGTATCAAATGTGTTAAAAAAAAAAATAAAAAAAAAACCCAAGATAATACATATAAGTAAAATATAGCCATAGTTTTCATTTACACAAAAATTGTCTTTGAAAGAAAATGAAATCAAGTAAACGACACCACAGGATTCAGCTGCCGTTTCAAAATATTTTAGTTTGAATCAATGCTTCTCATGTTTTGATCTCTCTTCAACTGTATTTTTTGGCAAGCTATTGCCCTAACTTTCCAGAGAACTATCAACATCCAAAACCAGTAACACGTCAACGTAATAATACTTGTATCTCAAACAATAAAAAAAAAAAAACCGAGTCCAAGGCAGGTAAGAAAGGGTTTAGCTAATGAAGATATTATCTCTTCCGAAAACCAGTAACGCGTAAACCATGTCAAACCAAGTACTAATGTTAAGTTAATACCTTTTGTTCATATCTTATCGTTCCACACTTAAACCAGGTTGCCCATTGTGTGGCTTAGCCGAACTCGCCCTCCCCTTATTGTAAAAATATATCATTCTGCTAAAAAAATATACAATTATTGGGTGGGGTAAAACTTTTCTATAATAATACGTATTCAGATTGTAAGAATATCAAAGCTAGTGATCCAAGGGAAGAGGAAACAATGGGTAAGATCAATGCCACATGTTAATGGATAAAAGGGTTGTTATATAAAGGTTGTTTGAATTGTAGGTTGTCAGAAGTATGGTTTGTTGAAATAAGGAGGTTACACATTGTATTAGCTTAACAAGTAAGCTTTGTAATAAGGTAGTATATAACACACTTTGTAACTGTTACTCGGTAATCAAGAAAGACCAATTCACAAAGATCTCGAGCTCTCTCTCTCTCTAAAATCTTCTTCTGCATTTCTTCTGCATTCTTTGCAGTTCTTACATGGCATCTTCGCCAAGATATAATTTGGCACTTCCGCATTCCTCTTAAATTCTTCTCTCTTCTCAATCATCTAGTTTGTAGAACTTCAGAGATACAATTGGGCAAATCCCATCATCCAATTCATAAGAAAATTGGAGTTTTTGTTCACGCAAATCAACTGTTTGATTAAGAGCATTAGTGAAGAAATTTCTTGTTCTCTGCAAAAATGGTTACAGCAGCACAACTATAGATTGTTCAATCACCAATCACTAGCCTCATTCCAACAGTATCAACATACGTTATAGTGAAATTGAACGACACCAACTACCTCACATGGAGTTTTCAAATTAAATTGCTTCTTGAAGGATATGGAATTCTGGAATTCGTGGATGGCACCAAGAAATGTCCAACAAGATTCTTCAATGATTCAACTATTGAAAGGGTAGAAACAGATGCCTACCAAGTTTGAAAAATGCATGATCGTTCATTACTGCAACTCTGTCATCCACAGCAGTGTCTTGCCTCATTGGCAGAACAGTTCTAATGAAATGTGGATGAATCTCAAGGAAAGATTCTCTTCCGTGACAAAAGCCAGTATCTTTTAATTGAAGACTAAGCTTCAAAACATCAAGAAAGGTTTTGTTTGTTTATAAGTACTTGCAAAAGATTAAAGATGCAAGATATCATCTTGCAGCAGTTGGGGTTGTCTTTGAAGATGAAGATATCATCATTCTTGCTCTCAGGGGACTCACTACATAATACAACACTTTTTGATTTGTTATCAGAGGAAGGGAAAATGGTATCTCCATCAAAGATTTTCGATCTCAGTTGCTTGCTGAAAAAGCAACTATCAACCAATCTCTAGAGTTAAATTTGTCTTTTGGAACAGTAATGATCGCAACTAATCAGACTTCAAAAGAAAAAGCTTTGGTTCTTGATTCTAACTTTATAGATTCAAGTGACTATGGTTCATCTTTTAGGGGTGGATCAAATCAACACAACAGCTCAAACAGTCAAAACTACTATTCTGGGAATCACCATAGCTATAACAATGAGAATTACAATAGTGGTTACAGTGGAGGATACAAAGGCAATAACTACAGGGACAGAGGCAAAAGCAAATTCAATTACAATTTTGGGTCAATGTTTCATACACAAGTAATAATCTTGGAATTCTTGGGGCTCCAAAACCATATCAATCCACTTGTCTTGCTCAACCTTCAAAAATCCCAACATGTCAGATTTGTAGTAAAAAAAAAATGGTCATATTGTAGCTGATTGTTTTCAAAGGCACACAGATTCTTCAAACAGCTCATCATCACCTGTTCAATGCCAAATTTGCTAGAAATTTAAGCATACAACTATTTAATTCTATCACAGAGGGAATTTTGCATACCAAGGAAGGTCTTCTGCACCTTCACTTAGTGCAATGCATGTTAATCATCATCCTTCAGCTCCACCAGATCAATTTTGGATTGCTGACACTGGAGCAACCTCTCACATAACATATGAGATTGCCAATCTTGAGTTGCCTACTCGGTATCAAGGCACAGACACCATAATCACTATTAGTGGTGCAGGTTTTTCCATTAAACATATTGGTTCTTCAAAGTTGCATGCCTCAAATCATACTCTTGAGTTAACAAATGTTTTTCATGTAGCAAAGTTGTCACAACATTTACTCTCCATTCATCAACTCTGCAAAGACAATAGAAGCAAGTTATATGTGATGAATTTTCTTCTTGGGTTCAGGACAAGATCACAAGTAGGGATGGCTATTACCCTATTCCATTTTCCATACCACAACAGCTGTTATTTGCATCATCTCACAACTATGCATCCTATCTTGCAAAGCCAGTACATATAACCTAGTAGCATAAGAGGCTAGGACACCCATCAAATGCAATCACTTATGTTATATTGCATAGTAACCATATACCTGCATCATAAGACTTTACTACAAACATTTGTACACCTTGTTTAGAAGGAAAATTTACAAAACTTCATTTCTTGTATTCTCTAAATAAGTCTGTACAACCTCTAGAATTCATTCATAGTGATATGTACAAGCATTTGTACACATTGTTGAAGATTTTAGGTACTATGTAAGTTTCATTTATGAATGTACAAGGTTTACATGGATATTTCTATTACATAATAATGCCGAAGTATTTTCAACATTTGTTTAGTTCAATGCATATCTGAGTACTCAATTTTCTGTACAAATGAAAGTTTGTCAAAGTGATTGTGATGGTGAATATCTGAACAACAATTTTAAAACCTATCTTTTGAATCATGGTATTATACATCAAATTTCTTATCCATATACACTAGAACATAATGGTCTTGCAGAAAGGAAACATATGCACATTATTGAGATTGCAATCACCTTATTACAAACTGCACATCTTCCTTCCAAATTTTGGTTTTATGTTTGTGCTACTGCAACCTACTTAATAAATAGGATGCCCTGTGCTACTCTAAAAATGAAATCTCCATATCTACTATTATATGGTCAAATTTCTAATATCAATCACCTAAAAGTGTTTGAAAGTGCCTGGTTTCCATTACTTAAGCCATATAACACAGATAAGCTTCAACCAATAACAAACATTTGTGTTTTTCTGGGGTATGCAAATCACTACTAGGGTTTTATTTGTTTTAATCCTAAGACAAACAAGACCTATGTATCTAGACATGTTTATTTTGATGAAACACAGTTTCCTTATCACATTATAACTTTTAAAACCCAAAAATCAAACACTCTGCATACACTAGTACAATCACAAATCATTGCATTGCCAAGCATTCCTTTACAAACATAAGCATTGTCACCCTTATATCATGATTATTTATCATTGTCATTATTCTCTCACACTGAGGATTGCAATTCATCTAGTGCCTCAGAATCTTTGTCTGCATCATCATCTAATGCCATAGATTTTTTGCAAATAGATGCAACTAAAGCCTCAGATTCAATTCAACACCCTATTAATGACATGGTTCTTCCTTACTCTCCAAGCCTCACCACTGCAATTGATTCCTCTACGCAGTCACCTGTCCCTATGGATCCTAATTTCCAACATGAACAACTCACTGTTATTCTTCCTATATCAAAGAATTTGCATAAGATGCAAACAAGATCCAAAAATGGGATTATCAAGAGAAAAGCTATGTCTACAATTGTTGATTCAACATCAACAATTTTGCAACCAAAAACATTTAAGGTAGCCAACAAGATCACATAATGGAAATTTGCAATACAAGAAGAAACATATGTTTTGCACTCTTAATAGACTTGGTCTCTTGTCCCTTGCCACCAACAAAGAATCTAGTGGGTTGTAAATGGGTTTACAAAATCAAAAAGAATGTAGATGGTTCCATAGCTAGATATAAAGTCAGGTTAGTGGCAAAAGGTTATAGCCAAAAGAAAGGAATTGACTATGGTGTCCAGTTGTCAAACCAACAACCATTAGACTAGTTCTTGCATTGTTAGCTCAATACAACTAGTCTCTTAGACAGTTAGATGTCAAAAATGAATTTCTGCATGGTGTTCTTCAAGAAGAAGTCTATATGGAGCAACCTCCAGGCTTTGTGCGTGACAAATATCCATCTAACTTTGTATGCAAGTTACAAAAATATCTCTATAGGTTAAAGCAGGCCCCTAAAGCATGGAATGACATATTTACAAGCTTCTTACCTGGTTTGGGGTTTCAGAGTTCACAAGCTGATGCATCTCTTTTTTGTCAAGCACTCATCACTTGGTACTGTGGTGTTGTTATTACATGTAAATGATGTGATTTTAACAGGCAACAATCCACAACTCATTTTAGCAGTTATTAAAAACCTCACAACAGAGTTCGATATGAAAGAATTGGGCCAATTGAACTACTTTTTGGGATTACAAATCAACCATAAACAGGGAGGGCTCTTTGTCTCAGGCCAAGTATATCTCAGATTTAATTGATAAAGTGGATTTGCAGGAGTGCAAACCTTGTCCTACACCATGCTTGCTATATCACAGGTTATTGAAAGATGATGGAAAACCTTATCATAGCCCTAAGCAAAATAGAAGCATTGTAGGTGCACTACAATATCTTACCTTCACAAGGCCTGACAAAGCCTTTGCTATCAATCAAGCATGTCAATTCATGCATAATCCGATGTAATCACATGTTGTAGCTGTCAAGAGAATTCTCAGGTACCTCAAAGGTACTTCAGATTATGGTATACACTTTAAACCAAGACCTATTCATCTTCAAGCTTATAGTGATGCTGATTGGGCTGGTGATCCCACTGACAGAAGGTCTACTTCTGGTTTTATGGTGTTCTTAGGTTCCAATCCTATATTTTGGGCCTCTAAGAAGCAACATACATTGTCTCGTTCATCAACTAAAGCTGAATATCAAGCATTGGCAATTGCAATAGCTGAACTTGCCTGGATTAAGGCAACTTTTTGTGATATACACCTTCCACTTCTCATGTCTCCAATGTTTTATTATGATAACATCTTAGCTATAGTCTGACTACAAATCCAGTGTTTATTCTAAGTCAAAACATATCAAAATTGATTATCATTTCGTCTGAGGAAGGGTAACAAGAGGCAACCTTCACGTTCAACATGTGTCTTCTGCTGAACAGTTTGCAAATATTCTAACTAAAAGATTGTCTTCTTCATTGTTCCATCACACAATGCAGCAATTTCATGCTCAGTTCCATAAGGCATGAGCTTAGGGGGGATGTAAGAATATCAAAGCTAGGGATCCAAGTGATGAGGAAACAATGGTTAAGATCATGCCACAATGGATAAAAAGGGTTGTTATATAAAGGTTATTGGAATTGTAGGTTGTTAGAAGTATTGTTTGTTGAAATAAGGAGGTTACACATTGTATTAGCTTAACAAGTAAGCTTTGTAATAAGGTAGTATACAAGACACTTGTAACTTTTACTTGGTAATCAAGACACCAATTCACAAAGCTCTCGAGCTCTCTCTCTCTCTCTCTCTCTCTCTCTCTCTCTCTAAAATCTTCTTCTACAATTCTTCTGCATTCTTTGCAGTTCTTACACAGATGTTATCTAACTGACGGATAGAATTAAGAATTGTCCCACATTACAAAATGGGACCTAAACACAAAAGATAAAAGAACAAAAAAAATTAAATAAAGGAAGCTTATAATTAGGGCGGGGTAGGGCAACCTTAACTAAAATATTCGAACAAGAATTTGATCCAACAACAAAAAAACAAGAATTTGATTAGGATTGTTTGTAGAAAGCTATAAGCACTTACGAACATAAATGCTTTTAGAGAAGCAATTCCAAACCAACCTTTATACTCCAATAATTGTGTTTAAACAAGAAGATTCCCGAGAAAAATATTCATCTATGTTGGTAATAAGTATAGACATAACTATTGGCCTCTACAAGTGTAGGGTAATGAGTCAGTAGCCTCATTGCGTTGGAAATTGCGCAATCGTTCAGTCAGAAGCCTCTCAACTTCTTCTTGAATTTGTCTTTGCTAGGGCAGTGGAACTTTCGGCTGCCCCCGGTCGTGACCTATTAGTTTAGGTTGTTCTTCCCTATGCTCAACTCGTCTATGTCATGGCTGTGGTGCATGTGGCACGTTCCTAGCAAGCACTTAAGTAGGATTGAGTGACTGTTTCTCTCTGTCTCCCTTGTTGTCTACTCCGATGTGAGGTGGAGAATGCTCCTCGTGAGCTAGTTGTGAATGAACACTTAGCCTGAAAGATTGTCCATGTTGATAATCTAAGTATGGCCTCTACCGTGAACATATGTTTGTCCGTGGGCTTGATCAGGAGTACATGCTCATCCCTGCGCTAAGACGAGAGTATACGCTATCCCAAGAACCCAGGCAGGAACGTAAACTGGCAGAACGCTTGGATCGTGGCTGGTTGAAGGGCTGCTTACCGGGACATTGCTAAAGAGATTCGTTATCTACCCTTGTCCTGCTTTGGGACACCTTGTCTCGGGCACGCTGCAAAAGCTGATTTACCAAGGTCATCTGTTGTGCAAGGGCGCTTGTTAACTCTATGACTTGTCGGGACAAGTGTTGTTCGCCATGAGGGATAGAAGGGCTTGGATGGTAAGGTTCTCCATAGGTGGTAGAAGTGTAATGGACTTCGAGTGTAAAATTTGAACCGAGATAGGTCAAATCCATAGAAACTCGGGGTGAAAATGCCCCTGGTTCAATTGTCGACCCAAAAACTAAAGTTAGGACGGTTAAACTGATCTTAGACTGGTTGGGACTGCCAAGTGAACCAAAGGAGTGAGTTGGGTCAGGCCATGTGTGGGGCGCGTGGAAGCGATGCGACACTGGAAGCATGTTGGATCTGGACCAATGAGATGGTCAACGTAGCTCAGGCCTGTAATACATCTTGGGCATGCACTTCTTGGGCAGCGGTTTGTGCTTGCTTGCGCTGGGCTTGGCTCAGCTGCCCTACAGCGTGGGCTACAGATTAGGCCGCCTTCTGGGCTACTTGCGCAGCTGCTGCCAGAGCCTAGGCCTGGGCTTGGTCCTGGGTTTGGGCTGTTGTATTGGCAGCACATAAGGCTATGGTTTGTTGCCATGGAGCTTACCCACTCCCCACTGCCACGATGGCCCCCATGGCTGCCATGGTGGTGGTGCTCCGTGGTGGCAAAGTTGCTCATCTTGCCATTGTGTTGAGCCTCGTGGATCGTCGTGGTGGGGCTACGTATCGACCTCCATCATTTGATCCGAATGTTTTAATGTAGGAAGTTCGGTTCGTCGTGGTTTCCGAATTTCCCGTCATTGTATTTTTCCCTTACCTCAATTCAAGGAATTAAAAAATTCTAGGAATAAGAAAGTATGAAAAGTTTACGAACGAACGACAAATAAGAAACTTTGAATGCGAGAATCTTCTTTGAGCGCGTGAATCAAACTCTCAATGAAAGCACCAATTTGTTGATGCAAATTTCCGCCTTCTTCTCCTTTGATGGAAATGCACCTGCAAAATAATAATACCTAAGATCAAGGCCAAGAGCCTCACGCGCCCACGATGAATGGAGGGGCTTTGGCCGAAGAATCTCCGATGCCAAAGTTAGAATTTTTGAGAGAAAGTGTTTAGAGAATTAGGGAGAGAATGAACTTAGGTTTTTAGAGAAATGCGGGGCTATTTATACGGGTGTGGCCGGCCCTATTTGGAGAATCAGGGACCGGCCACTTATAGTGGAATTTTGGCTCTAATTGCAAGATATTATATCAAATAATATCTTGCAATTAATTTGGTAATTAATCCCAATTTGAAAAGAATAATTGGGAGTTACCCTGTGGGTAAGGATTTGATGAGGAGTGATGAGAGGGTTTTGAATAAATACCATTTCGATCCCCTTTGACCTCGATTGAGCCGTTATTGTCCGTTGCATGCACATGAGAATCCCGATGTGTCTCGAAGGTAATTTTGTCTTTTTGTACCCAAAAGTCCACGTGTCATCTCCATAATTTTCTTGATTATTTTTTGCTCTACAAACATGCCCCAGCGGAGACATATCATCCTCAGAATTTTGTTGAAGTGCAGCGATCACCATCTGTGCATCCCCGGCAAATTCCACATAAGCAGCCTCGAAGTCGCGCGCAAACAGCACGTACGGCAGCCCGAGCAGCCATCATCTCTGCTAAAAGTGGCGAAGAAATATTGAGATTTGATTTTAAAGGATTTTAAACAGTAATCGATGAATTTTGTGGATTTGGACAAAATAATATCATAGTGTATTGTAGGGCCTTAGGAAATCTTAGGCTCTTTCTGAGATTATAAGGAAATTCACTCACATTCTACGTCGAATCTATATCATTACTACATCAAACTCCATTAAGGAAATTTAAAATTATAATATAATTGACCCATTTAATGTGGCAGCTGACAAAGCACTATTTTGGACGTAATTAATTTGTTAAGATTATTTGTTGTCATATTAACCTAAGTGAAATAAGACTTTTGCTCAATATTGATTGATCAAAGTGTGATGAAATTCAACCTTCTTAGAATTTGAAACGGCATGCAGTGCAGGAATAACAGATAATCTTCAGAACACTGTCAATCCCGATATGATTCCTGAACTTTTTCTGTGCATGGCAATGAAAGACGCTGTAAGTTGTAACTAGATCAAATTCTTGATATAACATCTTCAAGTGCGCAGATATTTGAGTAAATTTCTGCAATGATATGAGCTATTCAACCGTAACATTGTTCTTGACATGTCCATTAATTATTGGTAATGTCGATCGAGCCTTCATTCTTAAGACAAAAACCACCATTGGAAATAAACTGTTTGGCCCGCTTCAACTTTTAATGCTGCCAAAAAAGAACAAAGACCATTGTAAGTGGCTGCTACCTTATTTCACTTAAATCATTACTACGTGTCACCGACCCTTGTTTCGGCAAGGACAGTAACTCGAACTTCCTCTGGGAATCAGAAAATTGCGCTAATACAGCGACAGCAAGAATCAAAACGAACCTTTAATACTAACTGCTTGAATATAAAAATGGCAGTGAGCCAGGCTTCCTGACTTGCTCACGAACAAAATTTTTTTGTTTGAATCAATGCTTCTCATGTTTGATCTCTCTTCTATTGTATTTTTGGCATGCTACTGCCCCACCTTTCCAGAACTATCACCATCCAACAGAAGATCATTAGCATTGGTTTAGTCCTTCTGCACTCACAAACTTCATGTCATACCTCTAACACATAATTAAAAGCATAGGATATTATCAATCAGACACCGAACAAGATACAAAAGCAAGAAAGAAATTCAATTCATTCCTCTTAACACAGGTGTTCTTGTTTTGGTAAAAGTACTTTGACCAATAGACATCTCAACATTTTATGTTAAGTTTTTGTTTTTGAGCAAATTGATATTTTTACACTAAGGGAGGGGGAGTTCAGCTAAGCCACACGATGAGCAGCCTAATTTGATATCGAATTCTCCATCCACGAGATTCGAACCTAAGACCTCTCACTTCCAAGTGAAGACGAATACCACCAAACCGTAGTACCGAGTGACAACATTTTATGTTAAGTTAAATTACATGTCACTATGTATTTTTCGAATTCAAATAATTTTTGAATTTGTCGTTCCAGTTGCTTAATGCATTTTCCTTATTTAGTGGAAAAATTAGTTATTAACTATATTTTCTCTTCTTCCAAATATGTTTTTCCGATCACAATTTTTTTTTTGTTTGGATCAAACAATATTATCTACATTAAAAAGCAGTGGTGGGCTTAGCCTCACAATGAGTTAGTAATAATGTAGTCCAAATTCATCCTTGGCAGGAATCGAACTTAACAACTCTCACTTATAAGTGAAGAGAAGTACCACTAGACCGTAATATTAAGTGTCTTCTACAAACATTTAATATTATCTCATTTTACCAAATGGTTTTGATTTTTTACTTCAAATAGTTGGTGTAATAATGTTGTTCAAATTCACCCTTGTCGAGAATCGAACCTAAGATTTCTCATCTACAAGTGAAAATGAATAACACTAGACCGTAGCACTAAGTGTCTTCTACAAACATTTCATATTATCTCTTTTTACGAGATGGTTTTGATTTTTTATTCCAAATAGTTGGTGATCCAACATAAAAAAATTGTGTAATTTTTTCAAATTTTTTGTGAAAGATTTCTCTTTGCTACTTTTTTACGTAGAGTTATTGACGACTATTATTAGGTACAATACATATGTATATATTATCAACGGGTACATTTGAATTTATAAAAATTGTTGATTGGTACGTTTATTTGTACGTTTGATTTGATACATATTATTGATATTGGTACGTTTAATTGCAATTTTGCTATGTTTGATTTGGTACATATTGTTGATATTGGTAGGTTCGATTTCGTACACATTGTTTATTGGTACGTTGATATTGTTGTCGGTCCTATTTTCTCTTCTTGTATTAAAAGAAAATTTTATTTTGGTACGTTTGATTTCATGGGATTTAAAAATATTTTAAACCTTTTGGAAAAAAATATTTTAAACGGTAAATAATCATTGCTAAATTGTAGGATTATTGTGAAAATAAATTGAATCCAACCACATTTTTTTTGTAATTATCTCTAAACGAGACAGGGTAATCAAAAGGCTAGATTAGCACACCAAAATTATTAAAAAAAATATTTAATCAAAATCTCGGCATAGATGTTGTCTTGAAAATTAAAAAAATGAGGCGCCTATATCTAAAGATCCCAATCTTTGCTTTTAAAATTTTTCTTTCGGCTTTTGTCCAGTGATTTGATGATTGTAGGATCACTCTGAAACCTGTGACAAACGCGAGTGAAGTGACATTTTTGCTTCTGCAATGATTTTATGAAATTGGAATCGCAAGTCTTCAATGTAACATCCCACATCACCCAAGGGAGTAAATCCTATAAGCCTTATATGTATATTCCCATCTCTACCTAGCATGAGACATTTTTGGAGCTCATTGGCTTTGGATTCCGTAGGAACTCCAAAGTTAAGCGAGTTCACGCGAGAGCAATCCCAGGATGGGTGACCCACTAGGAAGTTCTCGTGTATTTTTCCAGAAATAAAACCATGAGGGCGTGGCTGGGGCCCAAAGCGGACAATATCGTGTTACGGTGGAGTCGAGCCCGGAATGTGATGAGGGCTTGGACCGGGATGTGACATGCAACGTGTGAAGAAAACTGCTTCTATTATTTTTAATTTTCGTTTTTTTTCAATTTATTTTATGACAAAATTACCCTTGAGAATTCGTTTCTATTATTTCGGATTTTTTTTTTGTTAGAGGAACTTTTATGTCTCTTTATTTTATTTTAGGTTTTTTTTTTTTTTTTTTTGATGAAGCCTTATGATCCCAAAATAAGATTTTGGCTGCGCTTTAAGAATTTGGATAAAATCAACTTTTTTTATATATTCACATGTTACGTAACTCACGGAAAGAATTGAGAATTGTCCCACATTACACAATGGGGCCTAAACACAAAAAAGTGAAAGAATAAAAATGTTAACACTATGTTTGGATGAAAGAACTCAAGATTATTAAGAAATTTTAAAATGTTGAAAATTGAAATGACAGTATTTTATTTTTTCGAATTTGTGACTTGTTATTTTTAAACTCTCAATCATAAAAATTGGAAAATGACATATATTTACATGAAATTTAAACTTTGGGAATTGAAGATCCCAAATTCCAAGTTTTTTTTTTTTTCCACATGGAAATTATAATTTCTTTTATCAAAAGATCTCATTTATAAATTCTAACTTTTATTCAAATTCCAAATTTATTTTTTTCATCTGAACATAGTGTAAAAGAAGCGGATGGGGCAACCTCAACTAGCCCATCATACCTTGTGCCATCAAGCAAACATATCTAAAGAACGATAAAATTCCCATCACTCTTGACACAGTAAGCCCAGCCCACATCTCAAGAACAAATCCGACATACCAAAACCCTACCCGCCTCACCAAACCTAGTATAAATTCAAGATAACAGAGCCATACACTCTCATCTAGAGAAACCACCACCCAAACCCTAGAGACGCAGAAGCCTCTGAAAAATGCCGGCTGGACACGGTCTCCGTTCCCGGACTCGCGATCTGTTCTCGAGGGCCTTCAGGAAGAAGGGGTACATACCACTCTCCACCTACCTCAAGACCTACAGGATCGGCGACCATGTCGACGTCAAGGTTAACGGCGCCGTCCACAAGGGTATGCCCCACAAGTTCTACCACGGCCGTACCGGTCGCGTCTGGAACGTTACCAAGCGCGCCATCGGTGTCGAGATCAACAAGCAGGTTAATTTCATTTTTGTTTTCTTGTATTGTTTTGGATTATGGGTTGCCTGGAAGGTGTTTGATATATGCTTGTGTGAAAATCTATGTTTGGATTCGTGGGTTCTTGTTGAAATTTCGTTTCTTTTAGATTGATTTGGACTTCGCTCACTTAAATGGCATGGTAATTATTATTGTGTTGTTGCTGGTGTATTTTGCCGTTTATGGAAATGGTTGATTAGATTTAAACGTTGCTATAGATTTTTAGGGTTTCATATAATGTTAGCTTATGGATGCTAATTCTACTGTTGATGTGTATTTATGCTCTTCATGTGTATTTATAATGTCACCTATTGGTAACGAAAGTGTTTTAGGTTAATTGGGATATGATACATTTTGGCCATTGATATAAGCCTGTTGTGTGTGCCCTATAACTTGTTTAATATATTTGTTCCATACGGTGTATGCTCGAGGCTATAGGATGAATGTTACGAGAGTGGAGAATGTAAGTTAATCTTTCGTGTTGATCCGTTTGGAATTCCGGTTCTGAGTATTACAGATTGATTATCGTTGGTTGAAAGCATAGTGTTTTGTTGTTTTATATGTAGGGGAATTCTGTCTTGCTTTGGTTTCACTGTTTAGTGAGTGTTGAATACTTTATTTTTTAACTTGATCACCAAAAAATTTCAACGGTATGCTTCTACATGATATCAGGTTGGAAACAGAATCATCAGGAAGAGGATCCACGTGCGTGTGGAGCATGTGCAGCCATCAAGGTGCACCGAAGAATTCCGTTTGAGGAAGATTAAGAATGACCAGCTGAAGGCCGAGGCTAAAGCAAAGGGTGAGGTCATTAGCACCAAGAGGCAGCCAAAGGGACCAAAGCCTGGTTTCAGGGTGGAAGGTGCCGTCATGGAAACTGTTACTCCCATTCCTTATGATGTCGTCAACGATCTTAAAGGAGGGTACTAGGTTTAATTTCTGTTTGCTTTGGTCAATTCTGATGGACTGGCTTAGCTTAATCAAATGTTTCCGTAGTTTCTTTTTACAAATTTTTGGTCGACTTTCATGTGCTGCAGTAGAGACTGCTTGGATTTATGTCTTATGATATATGTTATGTTTTCAAGTACAATTTTGTGCGAATGTGGAAATTATCTTCCGAGTTACCTACAATCTATAGGGTTGTTCTTAAAGCTTTTCCTGATTATTCCATCCTCTGCTTTTGAATAACTTGGTCTGCAGGTTCAACCTTGCTGTTTTTTATAGAACTGAACTAGCACAATTTTGCTAGAATCTAAGATTCAATTTGGTTAGATCGAATATGCTCCGTTTCTATATGCCTGTATTTAGAATCGCTTGCACTGTTATACGCAAATTTGTAAAGGTGAATTGACAGTACATGAAATAATGAGGTAAAAGGATTTTTTGCTAAATGATCTTTGAGATTGGTATAACTGGTCATTTTTGTGCTGCCAATGAAATGGTTCTTGAGTTCGTTCACTGTAAATCATTTTGGCCCTTCTTGAAAAATTTGTCAAAATCCTAAATTCTCCCTCTCTTCCTCTTCTGAACTCCTGAAGCATGGCTGGAGAGGAGAAAAGTGGTTCGAATTCGGAAACCATGCATTTTTTATCTGATATTTTGAAAACCATTTTCGAACTGGATTTGAGAAACATTTCCGATTGGGACAAGAACTTTATATACGTATGCAAAGGCATTACTGCCTTTAGTCTCGCTTCATGCTTTCTTAATTCTTCCCCTCCCCGTTACTGTCTTAATTGCTTGTATATTCTTTACTGGATTAAGTAGTCATGGCTCTAAGAAACACTGTAGCCGTCAGTTTCAGCATGATGATGGTTTTCCTTGGTGCTTGTTCCGCTACAGATGGTGGCGATTTAGAAGGGTAGACTTCAAGTGACGCGATTAATTACGATTGGGCCTTATCAAAAGAATTTCATGTCGGTGACAAATTCATATTTAATTGCACACAGGAAGAAGATTTTGTGATGCTAGTCACTCAAGAAGATTATGACAATTGCATTCCATCACTTGCCTTATCCCATTACGGTGCCTTGGCTTTACCGCCCTAACTTTTAATATACCAGGCACATACTATGTTATTTGCGGTGAACCTGACCACTGTCAAGCTTGCCAAAAGATTAGAATCAAGATCAATGCCCCCGAAATAGAAAACTCAGTCGCGAGTCCAAGCCCCTCTCCTTCTCCATCCTCGACATCAGGCTCTTCTAAAGCAATGTCACCGAGCTAAAACCACAAGACCGCTCGAGTACTTGATCTTTTGATGCTTGGCTTGGATGTTGCCACCTTTCTAATTTTGTGCTAGATGGGTTTTTTTTTTTTTTTTTTTTCAGTTCTAGTTTTATAGTCTTCTCCTCTCTCCCTAACAACTAAGGAAGACTGTTTGAATGGTCCGAGCAACATCTGGGTTGTTGCGCAGGAAACGGGAAAACGATTGCTTGACAACTGAGGAAGACGACTTGAACAACGTCGTCCGCTTTTGCGTTGACAGGAATATATAATGTAATAGGAACCGTGGACCCAACCCAAACCGCCCCATTAGGTCCAACTTTAAAACTCTAAAGCTCTCCACCCGGTCCAACCCGCCCCCATTACATTTTAAAAAGGGAGTTTTAACGAAAGTTCACGATACTGTTCACTTTAACGAAAAACCACATTTTTACACTAAAAAGTCAATCATGGTACTATTCACTTTACCTTTTATTTTATCCTTATCATTAAAACTCAAAGTTTTCAAACCATTTTCATTAGTTTTCTTTTTTAAAAAAGGCAAGGTTCGGTTCCTCCGAATTTGGACCCGGCTCGGCTCGGCCCGTGCCCATCCCTAATTTCAACCGTATGGGAAGACAATAAAAGAAGGCAAAGCAAGCATATCATGGGCCAAGAAAACAAAGGAACGGGACAGAGAAGGTGCAAGCGAGCAGTGGAGGAAATGAGAGAAGATAAAAACTGATATAATGTAGTGCCTCAGATTACACCCCTGTTCCGAGTCCGGTTCAAGATGTAAGAAAATTAGCACTTCATATCGAAAACGTTTAGTCAAGGACAACACAAGAATACATGTCTTCAGCATGAAAATAAAACAGAGTCAACAACGTAAGCGAAAAAAAGGGACTCAGATGTTTATTGTGAAAAGCAAAACAGGTAAAGATTCTCAACAACCTACAACATGTGTAACACAAGAATAGCAAAAGGATATGATAATTTGACAAAGGATCATTATATATACGAAGAAAAAGTGATCTTCACCAGATCACCCCGTTGTTAATTGTTAAATGCAATTATTGGCACGTAAATTTTTCATTTTTTCAATCAGACATACCAGAATGCAAAGTAAGTCTTTCGGTAATCAGGACATACGAGATAGATTGCCAAGCAGCCATTCTTGGTGCCCCAACTGGTCATAGCGCCAATCAGCCATTATCAGTGCCCCAACTGGTCATAGCCTACCGATCATAAAATGGCAGCAACTGCAAGCTGCAGGTGGTTATTCGCTAGAACTTCAGTTTGTCCCGAACCCACACATGACTATGATACAACATAACACAGATCAGCTACCACTTCACAGCTAGAGCCAAGAAAGTGTGATACAAGATTTATATAAATTCAGCAGCAAAGGTTATACAATTGAAAACAGGTTGGGACTAGATACAGTAGTCTTAAACCCTACAGGATTATGGAATTTCCATAGTCCCAAGGGATTGAGGTCAAGTTAATAAGGAAGGGATCACACAATGTTCAGCAAAATGGATTGGAAATGCACCATATGAGCAATACAAAGGCACGTGAGAGGGGTTTCCAAATCCCTACAAGGAAAGAGTCATTTACAAATCTCTTTTACACAAATCTCTTTTACACGCCCTTGTAATGCTAATATGGTGCATTTCTAATCCCTCCTATTATCTAATATTTTGTAATTCATCACTTACTAACTTGACATCAATCCCTTGGGAACTGAAAATCACTCATCCAAAACATAGCATAAAGAAATTAACCATAAACCTGTTTACCGTGTCTCATTAATGTGACTGCAAAGTTAAGCCCAACATACAAGGTTCCCTAGTTAGTATCCACACTTCAGACTGCGTATCCTCATCATGGTTACTCAATCACAGGTCCAACTC